>NC_092171.1:43901754-44111542 GCF_045791955.1 Oncorhynchus clarkii lewisi | reverse complement strand
GCTGTCCCTCCGTGTTTTCTGGCTGTCCCTCAGTGTTTTCTGGTTGTCCCTCAGTGTTTTCTGGCTGTCCCTCAGTGTTTTCTGGCTGTCCCTCAGTGTTTGCTGGCTGTCCCTCAGTGTTTTCTGGCTGTCCCTCCACCCCGGTGTGGAGGATGTGCCCAGTCAGGGAGTTAACTGTTGATCAATGTCAGTTTTGAGCATTTAGAATATTTTGGTCCCAGCCTGCATGGATCTTTGTTCCCCAGGATGGACGAACAGCTCAACAATGAGAAGTGCTGCTAGCTGGAATCTCTTCCATAGAGCCAGTACAATATAGAGAGGCCCCTGGTAGAGAGGTGGAGAGGCCCCTGGTAGAGAGGTGGAGAGGCCCCTGGTAGAGAGGTGGAGAGTTCCCTGGTAGAGAGGTGGAGAGGCCACTGGTAGAGAGGTGGAGAGGCCGGTTATGAGGCTCGCAGGGGGAGAGATTAGATGTTTTCTCCCTTGAAGGGACAGGTTACCAGGGCTATAATGAGACAGGTTCCCTGGGCTATAATGGGATGGGTTACCAGGGCTATAATGGGACAGGTTCCCAGGGCTATAGTGGGACAGGTTACCCAGGCTATAGTGGGACAGGTTACCAGGGCTATAATGGGACGGGTTGCCAGGGCTATAATGGGACAGGTTACCTGGGCCATAATGGGACAGGTTACCAGGGCTATAATGGGACAGGTTGCCAGGGCTATAATGGGACAGGTTACCAGGGCTATAGTGGGACAGGTTACCAGGGCTATAATGGGACAGGTTACCGGGGCTATAACGGGACAGGTTACCGGGCCTATAATGGGACAGGTTGCCAGGGCTATAATGGGACAGGTTACCAGGGCTATAGTGGGACAGGTTACCAGGGCTATAATGGGACAGGTTACCAGGGCTATAATGGGACAGGTTACCAGGGCTATAATGGGACAGGTTACCGGGCCTATAATGGGACATGTTACCGGGGCAGGTTACCAGGGCTATAATGGGACAGGTTACCAGGACTATAGTGGGACCAGTCAATACATCACACACCTGACCTCTCCTCAATACATCACACACCTGACCTCTCCTCAGTACCAGTCAATACATCACACACCTGACCTCTCCTCAGTACCAGTCAATACATCACACACCTGACCTCTCCTCAGTACCAGTCAATACATCACACACCTGACCTCTCCTCAGTACCAGTCAATACATAACACACCTGACCTCTCCTCAATACCAGTCAATACATCACACACCTGACCTCTCCTCAGTACCAGTCAATACATAACACACCTGACCTCTCCTCAGTACCAGTCAATACATCTCACACCTGACCTCTCCTCAGTAACAGTCAATACATCTCACACCTGACCTCTCCTCAGTACCAGTCAATACATCTCACACCTGACCTCTCCTCACCATAAGCATCCACAGGCGTAGCAACAACAGAGGATAAGGGGGACCTGTCCCCCACAAATATTCAAAACACTCAACTCAACTGTCCAAAGTTAACAGCAAACTAGCAAGAGAAGAGACAATCGTGTTCGGGTCAGTGTAGTGATGTGTTGGGGTCAGTGTAGTGATGTGTTGGGGTCAGTGCAGTGTTGGGGTCAGTAAAGTGTTGGGACCAGTGTCGTGTAGTGTTGGGGTTATTGTAGTGTTGTGTTGGGGTCAGTGTAGTGTTGGGGTCAGTGTAGTGTTGGGGTCAGTGTAGCGTAGTGTTGGGGTCAGTGTGGTGTTGGGGTCAGTGTAGTGTTGGGGTCAGTGTAGTGTTGTGTTGGGGTCAGTGTAGTGTAGTGTTGGGGTCAGTGTAGTGTAGTGTTGGGGTCAGTATAATGTAGTGTTGGGGTCAGTGTAGTGTTGGGGTCAGTGTAGTGTAGTGTTGGGGTCAGTATAATGTAGTGTTGGAGTCAGTGTAGTGTAGTATTGGGGTCAGTGTAGTATTGGGGTCAGTGTTGTGTTGGGGTCAGTGTAGTGTTGTGTTGGGGTCAGTGTAGTGTAGTGTTGGGGTCAGTGTAGTGTTGTGTTGAAGTCAGTATAGTGTTGGGGTCAGTGTAGTGTGGTGTTGGGGTCAGTCTAGTGTAGTGTTGGGGTCAGTGTAGTGTTGTGTTGGGGTCAGTGTAGTGTTGTGTTGGGGTCAGTGTAGTGTAGTGTTGGGGTCAGTGTAATGTTGGGGTCAGTGTAAAGTTGGGTTTAGTGTAGTGTAGTATTGGGGTCAGTGTAGTGTAGTATTGGGGTCAGTGTAGTGTAGTGTTGGGGTCATTGTAGTGTAGTGTTGGGGTCAGTGTAATGTTGGGGTCAGTGTAAAGTTGGGTTTAGTGTAATGTTGTGTTGGGGTCAGTGTAGTGTAGTATTGGGGTCAGTGTAGTGTAGTGTTGGGGTCAGTGTAGTGTAGTGTTGGTGTCAGTGTAGTGTTGGGGTCAGTGTAGTGTTGGGGTAGTGTAGTGTAGTGTTGGGGTCAGTGTAGTGTTGTGTTGGGGATAGTGTAGTGTTGGGGTCATTGTAGTGTTGGGTTGGGGTCAGTGTAGTGTAGTGTTGGGGTCAGTATAATGTAGTGTTGGGGTCAGTGTAGTGTTGGGGTCAGTGTAGTGTAGTGTTGGGGTCAGTGTAGTGTAGTGTTGGGGTCAGTGTAGTGTTGTGTTGGGGATAGTGTTGTGTTGGGGTCAGTGTAGTATAGTGTTGGTCATTGTAGTGTTGTGTTGGGGTCAGTGTAGTGTAGTATTGGGGTCAGTGTAGTATTGGGGTCAGTGTTGTGTTGGGGTCAGTGTAGTGTTGTGTTGGGGTCAGTGTAGTGTAGTGTTGGGGTCAGTGTAGTGTTGTGTTGAAGTCAGTATAGTGTTGGAGTCAGTGTTATGTAGTGTTGGGGTCAGTGTTATGTAGTGTTGGGGTCAGTGTAGTGTAGTGTTGGGGTCAGTGTAGTGGAGTGTAGTTATTATTTACCAAGGTCTCCCTGGCAAATGTCTGTCCTGCTGGCTCCGCCCACAATGAACTGAGGGTTCTCACAGATCTCCTGAAGACACACAGAAACAGATAGACATGTGGATTAGCTGACTGGAAGGATATATATTGAAGACACACAGAAACAGACAGACATGTGGATTAGCTGACCAGGGGGATATATATTGAAGACACACAGAAACAGACAGACATGTGGATTAGCTGACTAGGGGGATATATATTGAAGACCCACAGAAACAGACAGACATGTGGATTAGCTGACTAGGGGGATATATATTGAAGACACACAGAAACAGACAGACATGTGGATTAGCTGACTAGGGGGATATATATTGAAGACACACAGAAACAGACAGACATGTGGATTAGCTGACTGGGAGGATGCAGTTGAAGTCAGAAGTTTACATACACTTAGGTTGGAGTCATTAAAACTCATTATTCAACCACTCCACAAAATTTTTGTTTAACAAACTATAGTTTTGGCAAGTCGGTTAGGACATCTACTTTGTGCATGACACAAGTAATTTTTCCAACAATTGTTTACAGACAGATTATTTCACTTATAATTAGCTGTATCACAATTCCAGTGGGTCAGAAGTTTACATACACTAAGTTGACTGTGCCTTTAAACAGCCTGGAAAATTCCAGAAAATGATGTTTCTGATAGGCTAATTGACATCATTTGAGTCAATTGGAGGTGTACCTGTGGATATATTTCAAGGCCTACCTTCAAACTCAGTGCCTCTTTGCTTGACAAAATGGGAAAATCAAAAGAAATCAGCCAAGACCCCAGAAAAACAATTGTAGATCTCCACAGGTCTGGTTCATCCTTGGGTGTAATTTCCAAACGCCTAAAGGTACCACGTTCATCTTTACAAACAATAGTACACAAGTATAAACATCATGGGACCACGCAGCCATCATACCGATCAGGAAGGAGAAGCGTTCCGTCTCCTAGAGATGAACGTACTTTGGTGCGAAAAGTGCAAATCAATCCCAGAACAGCAGTAGAGGACCTTGTGAAGATGCTGGAGGAAACAGGTACAAAACTATCTATATCCACAGTAAAACGAGTCCTATATCGACATAACCTGAATGCCCGCTCAGCAAGGAAGGAGCCACTGCTCCAAAACCACCATAAAAAAGCTAGACTACGGTTTGCAACTGCACATGGGGACAAAGATCGTACTTTTTGGAGAAATGTCTTCCGGTCTGATGAAACAAAAATAGAACTGTTTGGCCATAATGGCCATAGTTATGTTTGGAGGAAAAAGGGGGAGGCTTGCAAGCCGAAGAACACCATCCCAACCTTGAAGCACGGGGGTGGCAGCATCATGTTGTGGTGGTGCTTTGCTGCAGGAGGGTCTGGTGCACTTCACAAACTAGATGGCATCATGAGGGAAGAAAATTATGTGGATATATTGAAGCAACATCTGAAGACATCGTCAGGAAGTTAAAGCTTGGTCGCAAATGTCTTCCAAATGGACAATGACCCCAAGTATACTTCCAAAGTTGTGGCAAAATGGCTTAAGGACAACAAAGTCAAGGTATTGGAGTGGCCATCACAAAGCCCTGACCTCAAACCTATAGAAAATTTGCGGGCAGAACTGAAAAAGCGTGTGTGAGCAAGCAGGCCTACAAACCTGACTCAGTTACACCAGCTCTGTCAGGAGGAATGGGTCAAAATTCACCCAACCTATTGTGGGAAGCTTGTGGAAGGCTACCCAAAACATTTGACCAAAGTTAAACAATTTAAAGGCAATGCTACCAAATACTAATACTAATGAGTGTATGTAAAATTCTGACCCACTGGGAATGTGATGAAAGAAATAAAAGCTGAAATAAATCATTCTCTCAACTATTATTCTAACATTTCACATTCTTAAAATAAAGTGGTGATCCTAACTGACCTGAGACAGGGAATTTTTTCTAGGATTAAACGTCAAGAATTGTGGAAAAACTGAGTTTAAATGTATTTGGCTAAAGTGTATGTAAACTTCTGACTTCAACTGTATATCTGTCACTTTAGGTTTGCATGTATTCTAAACTAGTTCACTGCTGTGAAATAGTGGCCCATTACAGTGAATAACAACAGTATGGAGCTGATGAAGCACTTTCATTGTTTGGAAATAGAAGGAACGTACTGGCAAACACTATGCCAATACTCACATAGAAACACAGACACGTGGATGAGTTAACATGTGATCTAGCTGGGTGGTTCCAGCTCGAGAATGCTGATTGGGCTGACAGCTGTGGTATATCGGAGTGTATACCACGGGTACGACAAAATATTAGATTTTTGCTGCTCTAATTACGTTGATAACCAGTTTATAGTAGCAATGAGGCGCCTCGGGGGTTGTGGTATACGGCCAATATACCACGGCTAAGGGCTGTGTCCAGGTGTTGCGTCGTGCATAAGAACAACACTTAGCCTTATTGCTTAAATATTCTATACTGAACAAAAAATAAAACCGCAACATACAACAATTTCAATGATTTTACTGTTTCATATGAAGTAATGAGTCAATTGAAATAAATTCATTAGGCCCTAATCTATGGATTTCACATGACTTGGTAGGGGCGCAGCCATGGGTGGGCCTGAGCGGGCATAGGCCCACCCACTTGGTCCCTGGTTCGAGCCCAGGTTGGGGCGAGGAGAGGGACGAAAGCTATACTGTTACACATGCAGACTCAATTAGCCAACTAGCTTCTCTCGGTTTGATGCAGTCAAGACAGCTACTAGTAATCCTAAACTCAGCAAAAAAAGAAATGTCCTCTCACTGTCAACTGCGTTTATTTTCAGCAAACTTAACATGTGTAAATATTTGTATGAACATAACAAGATTCAACAACTGAGACATAAACTGAACAAGTTCCACGGACATGTGACTAACAGAATGGAATAATGTGCCCCTGAACAAAGGGGGGGTGGGGGGGGGGGGATCAAAATCAAAAGTAACAGTCAGTATCTGGTGTGGCCACCAGCTGCATTAAGTACTGCAGTGCATCTCCTCCTCATGGACTGCACCAGATTTGCCAGTTCTTGCTGTGAGATGTTACCCCACTCTTCCACCAAGACACCTGCAAGTTCCTGGACATTTCTGCGAGGAATGGCCCTAGACAATGGCCCTAGACAATGGCCCTAGCCAATGGCCCTAGACAATGCCAGGAACATTGTGAATTATCTCACAGAAACTGGACTTGGGCCACAAATAGTGTGCTTTTGATTTTGCGTATTTTGCCAAATAAACAGAAATTCACTTCAGTAGCTGTTATTAAATGTAATTTTTACGTTGTACTGTATCCGAACAGTAACCCCAAAACCGCAGTACATACCGAACAGTGGGTTTGGTGAACTGTTACTCCCCTATACCCATTCATTACCTTGCATAGTTTTGTTTAACCAACCAAAGTCACATACTGCTACATTCAGCCTTTTCTAACCTAAAGCAAATGTAACCCATGCTAATCACCTCAAAGTACATTCGCATCCAGGGAATAAGATACACAATCCACTTCAGAGACGTCGGACCTGTTTCCATCTTACTTTAACCATATGATTCAGAACCATTTCTAACCAAATGATTCAGAACCATTTCTAACCATTCTATAACCATATGATTCAGAACCATTTCTAACCATTCTGATACATCCATATTTTAAGCAGCCATAACAACAGTTATTCTAGCCCATAATGCTAAACACTTAGATCCAGATAAGATTATTCAAAATCTGTGAGAAATATTTGTTTTGCCATCATGTAACCCTTTCAAAAGCATCCTGAAACATCCTTGTTGTTGACTTGGTATTGTAGGACATCATCCCACCTCCCACATGCATTTCCATTCCTTCCCCCTCTTTATTGAATCATCTTCTTCTCCTGTATGTCCCCCCCCCCCCCCCCTCCTAACTTGGGTCTCCTCCAGATCCACCCCCCCCCCCCCCCCTCTCCTACCTTGGGTCTCCTCCAGATCCACCCCCCCCCCCCCCCCCCCCCCCTCCTACCTTGGGTCTTCTCCAGATCCACCCCACTACCCCCCTCTCCTCTCCTATCTTGGGTCTCCTCCAGATCCACCCCACTACCCCCCTCTCCTCTCCTACCTTGGGTCTCCTCCAGATCCACCCCCTCCCCCCTCCTCTCCTACCTTGGGTCTCCTCCAGATCCACCCCCCCTCCTCCCTCCTACCTTGGGTCTCCTCCAGATCCCCCCCTCCTCCTCTCCTACCTTGGGTCTCCTCCAGACGATGTTCTTGACCTTGTTGGACTTGTGTCCCAGCTCCTTGTACCCCAGAGACTCCACGGAGGCTGGGAAGGTGTCATCCTCAAACAGGCACTTCTTGGTGAGGCACTCTTGTTTGAGTGCGGTAAAGTCCTGCCCGCTGAAGCGCAGGGGCTTGCTGAGGGATCCTTCTCCATCTCTTCTCTCTCTCTCCCGGATCAGCCGGTCACAGAAGAAGCCGGACGGTGTATAGGGCATTCTGGATTATTATTTTTTAAACTGCTGGCTTTTGCCACTTCCACTAAAGTCTTTACAAGCCTAAAAAGCTAACCTCTGATTGGCTGTGTCGTTGTATGACGTCCCCCTCTCTCTTGGTCATAGAGTAGACTCTAAAGGCATGCCGGGGCGAACAAGACTCCACATGCATTCACATTCACCTGCATTAACACACACATACTGACACACACACACACACACTGACACACACACACACACACTGACACACATGCGCTCACACGCAGACACACACACACACACACACACATGCGCTCACATGCAGACACACACACACACACACACTGACGCACATGCGCTCACATGCAGACACATACACACACACACTGATGCACGCACGCACACACACACACACACACACACGCTCTCACACACACACAAATGTTGTCTATTTGTTGCATTCCCATTGGTCCCTGAACAATGCCCCCCAACGTTCCTTAGCAGTGGTCATTTCAGTGGCGTTATTGTGTTGCCACACAAAGGGAGTGGGGATGGGGGGTGTACCGGGCCGCGCCACCGCCCATGTAAACAGTGGTCAGTAGATGGTCTGCCTCTGCAGAAGGCATTCAGTCCATTTAGCCCTATTCCATTCTCTCCATGGAGCTCAGTATCCAGCGGTCTCAGCACATCTCCACTACAGCAGCAGGCCGAGCTCTCTCTGTGGTAAACTAGCTAGCGAGGTGAGGGGGGGAACTCCCAGCACCCCTTTAATCAGTCAGGTACGTTTTAATCAAAGGGGGACACCCCCTAATGATATACACAGGGATCTTAGGTTCTACATGCACAAAGCATAGTTCTGGAGATATTGAGCATCAAAAATGGTTTTCACATCCCAGATTTCAGAATTATTATTTTTTGAAGTGAATTGTTCTTTCATAACTCATTAAGGAACGTCACCTCAAAGGTGCCATTTAGGATTTCAGTTGTATTAGTTTTCACAGATAGATGGAACCCTGTGGCTCTGAAATGTCAATCTGTGTTCAGCCATAAAGGTTCAACCTGGAACAGAACGGTACAATGATTTGGATAGAAAAGGACATTTAATGATTTTAAATAAAGAGAATTACACTTCCTTTCTATTCACGTCATCAAATATATTAATTCATGTTCGTCACACATTTGTTAAAGCGATAGTTCCCTAAAATTACAAATACTAAATAAATAACTATCCTATGGATAACTAGCATCTGTCATGACTTCCGCCGGAGTCGGCTCCTCTCCTTGTTCGGGCGGCGTCACCGGCTTTCTAGTCATTTGCCGCTCCAATTTTCATGTATCCATTTGTTTTGTCTTGTTCATTCCCCTAAATAAAGTGTGCGCCTGTTCACAAATCTCTGCTCTCCTTCACCTGACTTCGCTACAAGTACGCACACAGCTGACAGCATCATTGCTAAAGCTTTGTTCTGGATGAGTAAACTATTTTTTTTTTTTCCTGGTCTCTGACACCCAAAGTAACTAAACTACTTGCTAGTTATCAATAAAATGTGTTAAGTTTTAAAAAAATTGCTAAATACTCCTCCCATGAAGGTTTTCGTATTGATATGGAACAAGACAAACAGCCATGCCTCTCCTAAGGGCCTTAAACATGCTTTAATATTTTTTATTTATTTATCTGTATTTATTTGTTTTTAACCATAAAGAACTTACATTATGGCCATTCTTCTGAAAAAAATAAAAACGGTGAAAAAATATTAAAGTAACTGAAAAAAGAGGACCAGGACCTAAAGATATGAATAATCAAGGACTTGGGACTTGAGGTTCATTGTAGAGTTTTGAGATAATTCGTATTTTACAAGTCCCAGATGTCAGAACTGTTTTGTGCTGTCTTCCTCTTTTCATGACTCAATAAGTAAATCCTTACATACAGTTATTTTTGATTGTGTCACGGATTCCTCCGGAACTTTCATTGCGCACACGCGGCGCCTATTCCCAGTGATTGGTAATTGTATAAGTGTGCAACTTGGTTCACCGTTGATGCGTTCGATTGTTGTTACACTGTCCGTTGGGGGCGTGTGAGCACCTGTGTGTTTTGGGCTTTCGTGCCATTTGTGGATTATGCTTTCATGTTTCCGTGTAACGAGATTCGTCTTCCTCTGACGAGGAGTATGAAGGATCGGACCAATATGCAGCGTGATACGTGTCCATGTTGAACACAAAAAAACCTAAATAACAAGGAGAACGAACGAAAACGAAACCGTTCTGTCTGGTGAAGACACAGAGACAGAAAAACAATCACCCACAACTAAAATGGGGAAACCCAGGCTACCTAAGTATGATTCTCAATCAGAGACAACGAACGACACCTGCCTCCGATTGAGAACCATACTAGGCCAAACACATAAACACAACATAGAAAAAATAACATAGACTACCCAGCCCAACTCATGCCCTGACCAAACTAACACAAAGACATAATAAAGGAACTGAGGTCATAATGTGTTTGCATGTTTCCTCCTCCATGTATATCTCACTAGGTCAGGATATTAAACCTCCTCCATGTATATCTCACTAGGTCAGGATATTAAACCTCCTCCATGTATATCTCACTAGGTCAGGATATTAAACCTCCTCCATGTATATCTCACTAGGTCAGGATATTAAACCTCCTCCATGTATATCTCACTAGGTCAGGATATTAAACCTCCTCCATGTATATCTCACTAGGTCAGGATATTAAACCTCCTCCATGTATATCTCACTAGGTCAGGATATTAAACCTCCTCCATGTATATCTCACTAGGTCAGGATATTAAACCTCCTCCATGTATATCTCACTAGGTCAGGATATTAAACCTCCTCCATGTATATCTCACTAGGTCAGGATATTAAACCTCCTCCATGTATATCTCACTAGGTCAGGATATTAAACCTCCTCCATGTATATCTCACTAGGTCAGGATATTAAACCTCCTCCATGTATATCTCACTAGGTCAGGGTATTAAACCTCCATGTATATCTCACTAGGTCAGGGTATTAAACCTCCATGTATATCTCACCAGGTCAGGGTATTAAACCTTCATGTATATCTCACCAGGTCAGGATATTAAACCTCCTCCATGTATATCTCACTAGGTCAGGATATTAAACCTCCTCCATGTATATCTCACTAGGTCAGGATATTAAACCTCCTCCATGTATATCTCACTAGGTCAGGATATTAAACCTCCTCCATGTATATCTCACTAGGTCAGGATATTAAACCTCCTCCATGTATATCTCACTAGGTCAGGATATTAAACCTCCTCCATGTATATCTCACTAGGTCAGGGTATTAAACCTCCATGTATATCTCACTAGGTCAGGGTATTAAACCTCCATGTATATCTCACCAGGTCAGGGTATTAAACCTTCATGTATATCTCACCAGGTCAGGATATTAAACCTCCTCCATGTATATCTCACTAGGTCAGGATATTAAACCTCCTCCATGTATATCTCACTAGGTCAGGATATTAAACTTTCCCCATGTATATCTCACTAGGTCAGGGTATTAAACCTCCTCCATGTATATCTCACTAGGTCAGGATATTAAACCTCCTCCATGTATATCTCACTAGGTCAGGGTCTTAAACCTCCTCCATGTATATCTCTCTAGGTCAGGATATTAAACCTCCATGTATATCTCACTAGGTCAGGGTATTTAAGTCTCCATATATCCACATATTCCAATATATCCATGACATTCATGATTTCCTTAAGTGCCTGAGGGTGATAGTTTGTAGTGTGATTTCCTTTCCGGTCCATAGAGGTATTTAAAACCGTATTAAAATCTCCCACCATAATAATAGAGTCTAGTGTTGCTCGCAGAGTTGATCAATTCTTATATATATTGTCAAAGAAGTGTGGATCATCATCATTTGGACCTTATAGATTAATGAGCCATGTCTGTTTATGGTCCAATAACATATTTAAAATCATCCATCTACGTTGATCTGTTTGGACAATTTGCACATTTGGATCAAAATTACTGTTAATTAATATTATCACCTCTTTTTAATTTTCTTTGTCCATGGGAGTAATATATCCCCCCCCCCCAGTCCTTTTTCCACAAAACTTCATCTAAAACTGTTGAATGAGTTTCCTGTAAACAATATACATTATATTCCTTCTCTTATAGCCTGGTAAATACAATATATATTATATTCCTTCTCTTATAGCCTGGTAAATACAATATACATTATATTCCTTCTCTTATAGCCTGGTAAATACAATATATATTATATTCCTTCTCTTATAGCCTGGTAAATACAATATATATTATATTCCTTCTCTTATAGCCTGGTAAATACAATATATATTATATTCCTTCTCTTATAGCCTGGTAAATACAATATATATTATATTCCTTCTCTTATAGCCTGGTAAATACAATATATATTATATTCCTTCTCTTATAGCCTGGTAAATACAATAGATATTATATTCCTTCTCTTATAGCCTGGTAAATACAATATATATTATATTCCTTCTCTTATAGCCTGGTAAATACAATATATATTATATTCCTTCTCTTATAGCCTGGTAAATACAATATATATTATATTCCTTCTCTTATAGCCTGGTAAATACAATATATATTATATTCCTTCTCTTATAGCCTGGTAAATACAATATATATTATATTCCTTCTCTTATAGCCTGGTAAATACAATATATATTATATTCCTTCTCTTATAGCCTGGTAAATACAATATATATTATATTCCTTCTCTTATAGCCTGGTAAATACAATATATATTATATTCCTTCTCTTATAGCCTGGTAAATACAATAGATATTATATTCCTTCTCTTATAGCCTGGTAAATACAATAGATATTATATTCCTTCTCTTATAGCCTGGTAAATACAATATATATTATATTCCTTCTCTTATAGCCTGGTAAATACAATATATATTGTATTCCTTCTCTTATAGCCTGGTAAATACAATATATATTATATTCCTTCTCTTATAGCCTGGTAAATACAATATATATTATATTCCTTCTCTTATAGCCTGGTAAATACAATATATATTATATTCCTTCTCTTATAGCCTGGTAAATACAATAGATATTATATTCCTTCTCTTATAGCCTGGTAAATACAATAGATATTATATTCCTTCTCTTATAGCCTGGTAAATACAATATATATTATATTCCTTCTCTTATAGCCTGGTAAATACAATATATATTATATTCCTTCTCTTATAGCCTGGTAAATACAATATATATTATATTCCTTCTCTTATAGCCTGGTAAATACAATATATATTATATTCCTTCTCTTATAGCCTGGTAAATACAATATATATTATATTCCTTCTCTTATAGCCTGGTAAATACTGATTGTCTTTTCTTATTATCTGCTAAGCCATTACAATTATAACTGGCTATATTTATTTCACCAACTTTCAATTCTATTCATCATAATATATGTTTGTAAACGTACCATTATAAAGTAACATGATGATGGAGTGTCTATATAGCTGTACCATGATATTTGCATTGCTACTAAGTAAACCAGGACCCATCCTTCGAAAAGAGCACACAGTGTCATTTACAGAACAGAAGTAGATCAAAAGCATTTCCATCGCCCTCACCTCAATGTGTATTATACAGTGCCTTGCGAAAGTATTCGGCCCCCTTGAACTTTGCGACCTTTTGCCACATTTCAGGCTTCAAACATAAAGATATAAAACTGTATTTTTTTGTGAAGAATCAACAACAAGTGGGACACAATCATGAAGTGGAACAACATTTATTGGATATTACAAACTTTTTTAGCAAATCAAAAACTGAAAAATTGGGCGTGCAAAATTATTCAGCCCCCTTAAGTTAATACTTTGTAGCGCCACCTTTTGCTGCGATTACAGCTGTAAGTCGCTTGGGGTATGTCTCTATTACTTTTGCACATCGAGAGACTGACATTTTTTCACAAATTTTCCTTGCAAAACAGCTCGAGCTCAGTGAGGTTGGATGGAGAGCATTTGTGAACAGCAGTTTTCAGTTCTTTCCACAGATTCTCGATTGGATTCAGGTCTGGACTTTGACTTGGCCATTCTAACACCTGGATATGTTTATTTTTGAACCATTCCATTGTAGATTTTGCTTTATGTTTTGGATCATTGTCTTGTTGGAAGACAAATCTCCGTCCCAGTCTCAGGTCTTTTGCAGACTCCATCAGGTTTTCTTCCAGAATGGTCCTGTATTTGGCTCCATCCATCTTCCCATCAATTTTAACCATCTTCCCTGTCCCTGCTGAAGAAAAGCAGGCCCAAACCATGATGCTGCCACCACCATGTTTGACAGTGGGGATGGTGTGTTCAGCTGTGTTGCTTTTACGCCAAACATAACGTTTTGCATTGTTGCCAAAAAGTTCAATTTTGGTTTCTTCTGACCAGAGCACCTTCTTCCACATGTTTGGTGTGTCTCCCAGGTGGCTTGTGGCAAACTTTAAACTACACTTTTTATGGATATCTTTAAGAAATGGCTTTCTTCTTGCCACTCCTCCATAAAGGCCAGATTTGTGCAATATACGACTGATTGTTGTCCTATGGACAGAGTCTCCCACCTCAGCTGTAGATCTCTGCAGTTCATCCAGAGTGATCATGGGCCTCTTGGCTGCATCTCTGATCAGTCTTCTCCTTGTATGAGCTGAAAGTTTAGAGGGACGGCCAGGTCTTGCTAGATTTGCAGTGGTCTGATACTCCTTCCATTTCAATATTATCGCTTGCACAGTGCTCCTTGGGATGTTTAAAGCTTGGGAAATCTTTTTGTATCCAAATCCGGCGTTAAACTTCTTCACAACAGTATCTCGGACCTGCCTGGTGTGTTCCTTGTTCTTCATGATGCTCTCTGCACTTTTGACGGACCTCTGAGACTATCACAGTGCAGGTGCATTTATACGGAGACTTGATTACACACAGGTGGATTGTATTTATCATCATTAGTCATTTAGGTCAACATTGGATCATTCAGAGATCCTCACTGAACTTCTGGAGAGAGTTTGCTGCACTGAAAGTAAAGGGGCTGAATAATTTTGCACGCCCAATTTTTTAGTTTTTGATTTGTTAAAAAAGTTTGAAATATCCAATAAATGTCGTTCCACTTCATGATTGTGTCCCACTTGTTGTTGATTCTTCACAAAAAAATACAGTTTTGTATCTTTATGTTTGAAGCCTGAAATGTGGCAAAAGGTCGCAAAGTTCAAGGGGGCCGAATACTTTCGCAAGGCACTGTATATAGCCATTAAACAATCATTTTAATATATATATTTTTTAAATCTTATTTTCCGTAATTAGCTATTCACATTTGTAATAATGGTGGCAGTCTATGCAGAGGATTTTTACCTCTCATCAAATCAAATCAAATGTATTTATATAGCCCTTCTTACATCAGCTGATATCTCAAAGTGCTGTACAGAAACCCAGCCTAAAACCCCAAACAGCAAGCAATGCAGGTGTAGAAGCACGGTGGCTAGGAAAAACTCCCTAGAAAGGCCAAAACCTAGGAAGAAACCTAGAGAGGAACCAGGCTATGAGGGGTGGCCAGTCCTCTTCTGGCTGTGCCGGGTGGAGATTATAACAGAACATGGCCAAGATGTTCATAAATGACCAGAATGGTCAAATAATAGTAATCACAGTGAACAGGTCAGGGTTCCATAGCCGCAGGCAGAACAGTTGAAACTGGAGAAGCAGCAAAACCAGGTGGACTGGAGACAACAAGGAGTCATCATGCCAGGTATTCCTGAGGCATGGTCCTAGGTCTTAGGTCCTCCGAGAGAGAGAAAGAAAGAAAGAAAGAGAGAATTAGAGAGAGCATACTTAAATTCACACAGGACACCGGATAAGACAGGAGAAATACTCCAGATATAACAGACTGACTCAAGCCCCCCAACACATAAACTACTGCAGCATGAATACTGGAGGCTGAGACAGGAGGGGTCAGGAGACACTGTGGCCCCATCCGATGATACAGCCGGACAGGGCCAAACAGGCAGGATATAACCCCACCCACTTTGCCAAAGCACACCACTAGAGGGATATCTTCAACCACCAACTTACCATCCTGAGACAAGGCTGAGTATAGCCCACAAAGATCTCCGCCATGGCACAACCCAAGGGGGGGCGCCAACCCAGACAGGATGACCACATCAGTGAATCAACCCACTCAAGTGACGCACCCCTCCTAGGGACGGCAAGGAAGAGCACCAGTAAGCCAGTGACTCAGCCCCTGTGATAGGGTTAGAGGCAGAGAATCCCAGTGGAGAGAGGGGAACCGGCTAGGCAGAGACAGCAAGGGTGGTTCGTTGCTCCAGAGCCTTTCCGTTCACCTTCACACTCCTGGGCCAGACTACACTCAATCATAGGACCTACTGAAGAGATGAGTCTTCAATAGAGACTTAAAGGTTGTGACCGAGTCTGCGTCTCTCACATGGGTAGGCAGACCATTCCATAAAAATGGAGCTCTATAGGAGAAAGCCCTGCCTCCAGCTGTTTGCTTAGAAATTCTAGGGACAATTAGGAGGCCTGCGTCTTGTGACCGTAGCGTACGTGTAGGTATGTACGGCAGGACAAAATCAGAAAGATAGGTAGGAGCAAGCCCATGTAATGCTTTGTAGGTTAGCAGTAAAACCTTGAAATCAGCCCTTGCTTTGACAGGAAGCCAGTGTAGGGAGGCTAGCACTGGAGTAATATGATCAAATTTTTTGGTTCTAGTCAAGATTCTAGCAGCCGTGTTTAGCACTAACTGAAGTTGTGCTTTATCAGGGTAGCCGGAAAGTAGAGCATTGCAGTAGTCTAACCTAGAAGTAACAAAAGCATGGATTCATTTTTCTGCATCAATTTTGGACAGAAAATCTCTGATTTTTGCAATGTTACGTAGATGGAAAAAAGCTGTCCTTGAAACAGTCTTGATATGTTCAGTGTTGCCAATACCAAAATGACATTATGGCAAGCAATTGTTAATTTAGCAAGCAATTATTATTTTAGCAAGCAATTATTATTTTAGCAAACAATTATTATGATTCATCCTATGTTGTCCCTAACATATTTTACTCCCTCGCAACAGTAAGCTATAGACCCAATACATTACCACCACATATTGGCTTTGCTTGAATGTACCTGCCAATGCATTGTTGTTCGGGACATTTAAAAAAAATAAAATTAAACATTTGAGGTAGGCTACATGATCACACCAATAATCGATCAATTGTTGTATTACTTGTGAGGCACAGCTGAGTGAGAACACAGTACATTTAAATCATTTGCTTTTTATTTTACTGGGCTGCTGGTTCCTGCATCGGATGGTCAGTCTCAGTGGAGCGAGAGAGCAGCAGACTGAGGGTCAGTCTCATCAGAGGGAGAGAGCAGCAGACTGAGGGTCAGTCTCATCAGAGGGAGAGAGCAGCAGACTGAGGGTCAGTCTCTGCAGAGGGAGAGGGCAGCAGACTGAGGGGTCAGTCTCTGCAGAGGGAGAGAGCAGCAGACTGAGGGTCAGTCTCATCAGAAGGAGAGAGCAGCAGACTGAGGGTCAGTCTCATCAGAGGGAGAGAGCAGCAGCCTGAGGGTCAGTCTCTGCAGAGGGAGAGGGCAGCAGACTGAGGGTCAGTCTCTGCAGAGGGAGAGAGCAGCAGACTGAGGGTCAGTCTCAGCAGAGGGAGAGAGCAGCAGACTGAGGGTCAGTCTCAGCAGAGGGAGAGAGCAGCAGACTGAGGGTCAGTCTCTGCAGAGGGAGAGAGCAGCAGACTGAGGGTCCGTCTCAGCAGAGGGAGAGAGCAGCAGACTGAGGGTCAGTCTCAGTGGAGGGAGAGCAGCAGACTGAGGGTCAGTCTCAGCAGAGGGAGAGAGCAGCAGACTGAGGGTCAGTCTGCCATCGACCGGTTGGTGACCACTGACCTTAGATGATCAGGACAGTATTTGTCTGAAGAGGTGAAGTATGGCGATGAGCTATACACGACTGTACTTCTGATTCTAATTCTCAAGAGGAAAGGTAAAACCCTCAGCCGTGAGGTTACTGAGGAGGACCAACAGTGGCAGGCGGGGGGTCTGAAAGGGACTGGCATGCAGGGATGGAACATAAGGATTTTGGGCAGTGCCCAGCAGACCCCGGTTTTTACATTCAGGTCCTACATCTGTGGCCTGCAATGTTTGAAAAGGCAAAATTTCACTGCTGTGTCAGGCTAGTTTGGCACATTTTCTATGATTAATTTCACTGCTGGGTCAGACTAGTTTAGCACATTGAGGCATGACAAAGAATTACCTTGGTGTACATTTATACATATTTTTTTTATTTTATTCCAAGAATAGAATCAGTGGTTCAATAATGTAAATGACCATTATTCCGAGATCCCAGAATGTAACTTTAAACTGCTGTCCTACTGTAGGTCTACCCATCAATTTAAAAAAATCACTCAGCCCTATCCAGACCATTCACCCAGTCCAGTCACTCAGCCCTATCCAGTCTAATCACTCAGCCCTATCCAGACCATTCACCCAGTCCAGTCACTCAGCCCTATCCAGTCCAGTCACTCAGCTCTATCCAGACCATTCACCCAGTCCAGTCACTCAGCCCTATCCAGTCCAATCACTCAGCCCTATCCAGACCATTCACCCAGTCCAGTCACTCAGCCCTATCCAGTCCAGTCACTCAGCTCTATCCAGACCATTCACCCAGTCCAGTCACTCAGCCCTATCCAGTCCAGTCACTCAGCCCTATCCAGACCATTCACCCAGTCCAGTCACTCAGCCCTATCCAGTCCAGTCACTCAGCTCTATCCAGACCATTCACCCAGTCCAGTCACTCAGCCCTATCCAGTCCAATCACTCAGCCCTATCCAGACCATTCACCCAGTCCAGTCACTCAGCCATATCCAGTCACTCAGCCCTATCCAGACCATTCACCCAGTCCAGTCACTCAGCCCTATCCAGTCCAGTCACTCAGCCTTATCCAGTCCAATCACTCAGCCCCTATCCAGTCCAGTCACCCTATCCAGTCCAGTCACCCAGTCCAGTCACTTAGCCTTATCCAGTCCAATCACTCAGCCCTATCCAGACCATTCACCCAGTCCAGTCACTCAGCCCTATCCAGTCCATTCACCCAGTCCAGTCACTCAGCCCTATCCAGTCCAGTCACTCAGCCCTATCCAGACGTTCACCCAGTCCAGTCACTCAGTCCAGTCACCCAGCCCTATCCAGTCCAGTCACTCAGCCCTATCCAGACCATTCACCCAGTCCAGTCACTCAGCCCTATCCAGTCCATTCACCCAGTCCAGTCACTCAGCCCTATCCAGTCCAGTCACTCAGCCCTATCCAGACCATTCACCCAGTCCAGTCACTCAGTCCAGTCACTCAGCCCTATCCAGTCCAGTCACCCAGCCCTATCCAGACCATTCACCCAGTCCAGTCACTCAGCCCTATCCAGTCCAGTCACTCAGCCCTATCCAGTCCAGTCACCCAGTCCAGTCACTCAGCCCTATCCAGTCCAGTCACTCAGCCCTATCCAGTCCAGTCACTCAGCCCTAACCAGACCATTCACCCAGTCCAGTCACTCAGCCCTATCCAGTCCATTCACCCAGTCCAGTCACTCAGCTCTATCCAGTCCAGTCACTCAGCCCTATCCAGTCCATTCACCCAGTCCAGTCACTCAGCCCTATCCAGACCATTCACCCAGTCCAGTCACTCAGTCCAGTCACTCAGCCCTATCCAGTCCAGTCACTCAGCCCTATCCAGTCCAGTCACCCAGTCCAGTCACTCAGCCCCATCCAGTCCAGTCACCCAGTCCAGTCACTCAGCCCTATCCAGTCCAGTCACTCAGCCCTATCCAGACCATTCACCCAGTCCAGTCACTCAGTCCTATCCAGTCCAGTCACTCAGCCATATCCAGTCCAGTCACCCAGCCCAGTCACTCAGCCCTATCCAGTCCAGTCACTCAGCCCTATCCAGTCCAGTCACTCAGCCCTATCCAGTCCAGTCACTCAGCCCTATCCAGACCATTCACCCAGTCCAGTCACTCAGCCCTATCCAGTCAGGTCACTCAGTTCAGTCACTCAGCCCTATCCAGACCATTCACCCAGTCCAGTCACTTAGTCCTATCCAGTCCAGTCACCCAGTCCAGGCACTCAGCCCTATCCAGACCATTCACCCAGTCCAGTCACTTAGTCCTATCCAGACCATTCACCCAGTCCAGCCACTCAGTCTCTCTGTGTCTCTGTCTCTCTCTCTCTCTCCCTCTCTCTCTGTCTCTCGCTCTCTCTGTCTCTCTATGTCTCTCTCTCTCTATGTCTCTCTCTATCTCTCTCTCTCCCTCTCTCTCTCTCTGTCTCTCTCTATGTCTCTCTCTCTATGTCTCTCTATGTCTCTCTCTCTCTCTCTATGTCTCTCTCTCCCTCTCTCTCTCTCTGTCTCTCTCTATGTCTCTCTATGTCTCTATGTCTCTCTCTGTCTCTCTCTATGTCTCTCTCTCTCTCTCTCTATGTCTCTCTCTATGTCTCTCTCTCTCTCTGTCTGTCTCTCTATGTCTCTCTCTCTCTGTCTCTCTGTCTCTCTCTCTCTGTCTCTCTCTCTCGCTCTCTCTCTCTCTCTACAGAATACATTAGGGGAAGTTCCTTTGCTGTAGGCAACAATCCAGCTCTGCCAGGCTGCCAGATATCGGCTTTATCCCCCTCATCCTAAACGAACTCGTGTTCAACTGCTCTTTAAATCGGTTTAATTAAATGTTTACATTTGCTTCAAGTGTGGTTTTTTTTCAATTTTTTTTTTCAAAGTTGACACTTGTATGGAGTTCGACATTTCAAAAGGTAACTTGAAGCATAAAGCCCACTGCCCAGTTGGTTTTGGCTCAGTAAAACAAAGTAAAACACCAATCCCTGTCCTGATTTTAACAATGTGTGGTATGTCTGGTATTGTTTGTAGTAAATCTCGCTAATTTCCCTGGTCTGGAAACTCAGTTATATTTTCAGTATCCAAAATGTTCAAAAGTGAAAAGTAGGGCTTAGGTATGGTGTTTTGGTATGGTGTTTTGGTATGGTGTTTTGTCATTTGTCATCTGAATTTTGCTGGGCGCTATGCTGGCCCAAAGGTTCCATAGCCACAATGAAGCTAGATTATGAATCAGAATGTCATGGGAATTTTCTACCACAATTACATTGACCAGGATAACAGAGGACCTACTGCCTGATGCCCCTGGATCCGCAGATAAGATACAGAGAAAATAACACTCACCTTCCAGTCGATGTTGGCAACTTGATAGCATTGGAAATGACACCCGTCAAGTATTGGGCAAATGTCCAAATGAATGAAATGCCCTTCATTTGCATTGAGAATGTTGCTGTGATGGATGTGATCAACAAGTACAAATGTAAGCGTGGTAATGAAATAAATTACAATAGCAGTATTTTTTATAATCCAGCAGATGGCAGTAAAGCACCTTCGATAACTGAGCAGCACAAAAGATTAGGGGTCCATCAGGTTTAGGCTTGAGATCCAAAGGACTTGATTACAGACAGGTAGTCTAGTGGTCAGGACATTGGGCCAGTAAACTCAACGGTTGCTTTGGTTCGAATCCCCACGCGGACAAGGCGCTGTCAATATCCCCTTGAGCAAGTCCCCTTAACAAATTGCTCTTGTAAATTGAGCAGATTGAGTGCAATTACTCAGTGCTGAAGCCATTACAACCTCTTTACTCTGCTCACTATACTATCAACACAAAAGTGCTAAACTACATGTAAAATATGTCGCCAGATTTGGATTACGTTGCCTAGGATATAAATCAACACAAACAACACTATAGATCTGGAGAACATCACATGTTAGAAACACAACTGATTCACCATTCTACACCAGTGATATCAATGCTGTGACAGTGCACAATTCTACACCTTGAGCAAGTCCCCTTAACAAATTGCTCTTGTAAATTGAGCAGATTGAGTGCAATTACTCAGTGTTGAAGCCATTACAACCTCTTTACTCTGCTCACTATACTATCAACACAAAAGTGCTAAACTACATGTAAAATATGTCGCCAGATTTGGATTACGTTGCCTAGGATATAAATCAACACAAACAACACTATAGATCTGGAGAACATCACATGTTAGAAACACAACTGATTCACCATTCTACACCAGTGATATCAATGCTGTGACAATGCACAATTCTACTAGTGATATAAATACTGTGACAATGTACCATTCCACACATGCCGTAGTTCTATCAGTGTTGACATTTCAAACTGAAACATATGCAAGAGGATAATGTCAGCTGTCAAATGCCGTTCCAAGTCACTTTGCACATCATAAAGCGAACATTTATTTTACCTCACGATCGTTTCCTTTGCCATTTCGATAATAATTCGCTAGTAGTTGCTATCATATTTTATTAATTTTTTATTTAACTAGGTAAGTCAGTTAAGAACAAATTGTTATTTTCAATGACAGCCTAAGAACAGGTTAACTGCCTGTTCAGGGGCAGAACAACAGATAGACCTTGACAGCTCGGGGGTTTGAACTTGCAACATTCCGGTTAGTTCAACGCTCTTACCACTAGGCTACCCCGCCGCCCCCATAGACTAGATGGGAAAGGGTTTATCAGGACGACTGACTCAACCGACTGTCTTTCATTTGTATTATTATTTTATTATGATTATTTTTTATAATTGCAGAAAACGTCAGTATAAAACAGACAAGGACAACATATGCTAGCGGGGGATACAACAAATGACAGATTATACAAAGACCAAAGACATACACGTATTGATTGTTCCAACAGCGTTTCTTTATTGGTAGAATGTAGAATGGTTTTAATAATGTACTGCTCGAACTCCTTATAGAAAACAAGGAAGTGTTTTTTAAAAAATATATTAGTTTATTATTTGGAATTATTTTTGTATTCGTTAAAAATATATATATTATCATTTAAAAAAAAACATTTATTGATTACATTTTTCCCATTAACACAATTAGTATTAAGGGTTCACATAGATTTTCATTTATCCTTTATTATACGGTATCTAGTCGTCTCCACAGACGACTCTCAATTGCGCGACGTCATCCATCCGGGTACCAGGCGCGCGTCCGTGAAGCCTCTCCTTCACCCAACAGAGACTCCGGGCCCCGGAACTGACTGCGGAACTGCTTCGTACACAAATTAAATTGAAAAAAAAAATGCCAGATGTCACGGTGTTTTTGTCATGTTTGTTGTTTTTTATTTCAATTTTGCGTCCAGGGATCGGGGCAGAAGTGTCCTTGTGGAATGTCGACATCAACTCAGTGAGTTACATGCGCCGTGACTGTCCTGTGTGTGTGTGGTGTGTGTGTGTGTGTGTGTGTGTGTGTGGTGTGTGTGTGTGTGTGTGTGTGTTGTAGCATGACAGTATTTCAGTAGCAGCTGCAGTAGGTAGCCTAGCCTAGCCAGCAGGCTTTTTGAAGTACAACACTCAAGCCCAGGGAAGTAAATAACATCCTGGGTTGACAGATGTAATATGAAGGTTTTCGACGATTCAGACACCAGTGTATGTACTGAAGCTAACGTTACACTGGTCTGATTTGTTTTCATGATCAATATTACATCACATGATCTGGGAAGATAGGCTACTAACTTAGCTACCACAGATGATTTGCTACTAACGTTACTCCTTGAGCCGAGAAGACTCAGTTGTGTCCTCAATAACCTGACAATACTGTAATATATTATATATATACACACACACAGTGTACCTGTTCCAACTCATGACCACTCATCTAAGGTCTGGTAGTGAATGGAATATGTGTATATAGCTAGTTTCCTTATTTCTTAAAGTTGAGATAATACTGCTAGCAAGACTAAGGCTAGGTAACTTTCCAACTAGCTAGTTGTCTGATGTTGTATTGCACAACCATGACAAGTGTTTACATAAAACCTTCTCTTACTGGCACATAGTTGGTAAGAGGTTGTCCAAGGTGCTTGCTGCCATGGTAACTTGATCTATTCGTTTCTTTAGTCACAAAATGCCGTCTTCAGGAAGACATTGTACGCCAACACAACCATCTTCATGACATGTAAGTAATGAACCTTGGACGACGACAAAACGAAGATCATTTGCTTAAAAGGCCCAAAAATATTTGATTTGACGGCTGTAGTTAAACAGGGTTTTCCTGTTACTCCTGTCGTGCAACTGACTTTACTCGTGGGCTTAGTCTGAAATGGCACCCTGTTCCTTATCCGCTCCCTAGTCAAAAATAGTGCACTATTACTGTATAGGGAATATAGCCCCCCCCCCCACACACCTCTCTTTCCCTGTGTTTCTGCCATTGACTCTCCTCTCCTCCTCCAGTCCAGGGCGACTTGGCTCTATGTGATTCCACCCTGGCCTTCAACATCAGTTGGTACCTCCGTTCCTCGATCTGCTACAATGAAGTCTTTAATACTCCAGTGAGTACAATCCCTTCTTCTTCTCCCCATTCTCACAGGCAGACTCGTCATAAACCCTGCACACAAACCACACATAGCACACAGAGAAACAGTACGACATATCCAACTGTGCCATCACATTAATGTTGTAATAGCGGAACCACAAAATAGTGTGTTGCCTGTAATGTATTAGACACCATCATTTCTACATTAGAAGAGACATACTCCTTCCTGTTTCTGTTTCTACTTCCTGTAGGACAACAAGGCACTGACTATGTTTGGTCTGGATCACATGCTGAAGGAGGACTGGAGTGGCTTCTACAGCCAGGGATACATGTACTTCGACAACTGCTCGACTCTTTTACTACCCAAGGTCGGCTCTTCTGTTGTTGTTGTTGTTGGGGTTGGGGTTGTTGGGGTGTGTGAGGGGGGGGGGGGGGGGGGTTGCCATACACTGACTTATAATTCTTGGTTGATGTATTATATCTCTGTCCCCCCCCCCTCCCCCGCCTCCAGTCCTCCGTCCAGGTGTACTACACAGACGTCAGCCCCTATCAACCCCTCATCAGCCCACAGGTATTATATTATTGTATTCAGACACCTTTTGATTTTAAAAGAAAAGTGTTGTTACGTTACAGCCTTATTCTAAAATAAAATAACACATGGTACCCCATAATGACAAAGCAAAAACTGTTGTAATAACAAAGCAACAACATTTTTTTTTAAATTTACTTAAGTATTCAGACTCTTCACTCAGTACTTTGTTGAAGCACCTTTGGCAGCGATTACAGCCTTGTGTCTTCTTGGGTATGACGCTACAACCTTGGCACACCTGTATTTGGGGAGTTTCTCCCATTCTTCTCTGCACATCCTCTCAAGGTGTCAGGTTGGATGGGGAGTGTCGCTGAACAGCTATTTTCAGGTCTCTCCAGAGATGTTTGATCGGTTTCAAGTCCGGGCTCTGGCTGGCCCACTCCGTTACATTCAGAGACTTGTCCTGAAGCCACTCCTGTGGTGTCTTGGTTGTGTGCTTAGGGTTATTGTCCTGTTGGAAGGTGAACCTTCACCCCAGTCTGAGGTCCTGGGCGCTCTGGAGCAGGTTTTCATCAAGCATTTCTCTGTACTTTGCTTCGTTCATCTTTCCCTTGATCCTGACTAGTCTCCCAGTCCCTGCCACTGAAAAACATCCCCACAGCATGATGCTGCCACCACCAGGCTTCACCGTAGGGATGGTGCCACCACCATGCTTCACCGTAGGGATGGTGCCAGGTTTCCTCCAGACGTGACGCTTGGCATTCAGGTCAAATAGTTACATCTTGGTACCTCCGTTCCTTTATCTGCTACAATGAAGTCTTTAAATATTTTAATCTTATGGTCTGAGAGTACTTTAGGTGCCTTTTGGTAAACTCCAAGCAGGCTGTCATGTGCCTTTTACTGAGGAGTGGTTTCCATTTGGCCACTCTACCATAAAGGCCTGATTGGTGGAGTGCTGCAGAGATTGTTGTCCTTCTGGAAGGTTCTCCCATCTCCACAGAGGAACTCTGGAGCTCTGTCAGAGTGATCATCAGGTTCTTGGTCAAGGCCCTTCTCCCCTGATTGCTCAGTTTGGCTGGGCAACCACCTCTAGGAAGAGTCTTGGTGGTTCCAAACTTCTTCCACTTAAGAATGATGGAGGCCACTGTGTTCTTTGGGACCTTCGATGCTGCAGAAATGTTTTGGTACCCTTCCCCAGATCTGTGCCTCGACACAATCCTGTCTCGGAGCTCTACGGACAATTCCTTTGACCTCATGGCTTGGTTGTTGCTCTGAAATGCACTGTCAACTGTGGGACCTTATATAGACAGGTGTGTGCCTTTCCAAATCCACAGGTGGACACCAATCAGGTTGTAGAAACACCTCAAGGATGATCAATGGAAACAGGATGCACCTGAGCTCAATGTCGAGTCTCACAGCAAAATGTCTGAATACTTATGTAAATAAGGTGTTGCTGTCCGTGGGCAAATATGTAGAGAATGTTTTGTTCAGATCAAGAGGTTCGGTCAAAAAGTGATTGAAATCAAATGGATCCAAACCCATCTGTATACTCACTGTTACTCTGTTGTTTAGAGCGAGGAAGGCAGGCCTTCCAATCAGAGTGCTCCGCAGGGGTGGCTGGAAAAGCCGGTAAGCCAATCAGAACTCTGTTTTATAAGATATCTGTAAACAGGTTGTACATAGTCATGCCTGTTTCTAAATGTGTTTTGCATTGAAAGTGTGTTTCTGAAATGGCAGCATATGGACCCTGGTCAAAAGTAGTGGACTAAGTACTAAGTACACAGGTGTAAAGTATTTAAGTCAAAAATACTTGAAAGTACTACGTAAGTAGTTTTTTGAGGTATTTGTACTTTTATCATTTTATATTTTTGACAACTTATTTTTATGTCACTGCATTCCTAAATAAAATAATAATGTACTTTTTTTTACCCCGTACATTTTCCCTGAAACCTTAAAAAGTACTCGTAACATTTTGCATGCTTTTAGTAGGACAGGAAAATGGTCTAATTCACACTCCTATCAAGAGAACATCTCTGGTCCTACTGCATCTAATCTGGTGGACTCAACTAAACACACACGTCTGAGTGTTGGCGCGTGTCCCTTCTTATCCATATATTAAACAAAACAAGAACATGGTGCCATCTGCTTTGCTTAATTTAAGGAATTTAAAATCATTTATACTTTTGATACTTCAGTATATTTGAGCAATTACCTTTTCTTTTGATACTTAAAAGAAATTCGTTTTTTAAAATATATTTAACTCCACACTCGACTCTCAATTGGGCGACGTCATCCATTTGGGTTCCAGGCGTGTCCGTCCGTATGGTGACTCACTTTGACTTGAGTCATTCTATATTAAGGTGTCTTTTACTTTTACTCAAGTATGACAATCGGGTACTCCCCCCCCCCCCCCACCACTGTCTAAAATAGGGAACAGCGTGCTATTTGGGATGCGTTCGAAGTGTCTTGTCATGTGTCCCCTTGAAGGATATAGGTGCGGTGGCCAAGGCTTGGTCCGACAGCCCCTACCTGTTTATAGTGAAGGTACAGCCGCAGCAGCGTGGAGATGCCAGTGGGGGGCGCCCTGGAGCAGAGGAGGAGGAGCCTAATGATGTCCAGGGAAACTTGGCCTTTATCAGTCAGTATTACCGTAACTGACACTCTCTAATATGAACATAGGCCCTTTTGACTGAGTGCTTCGTCATTGAAGATCCCTTCTGTCTGCAGAGCGATGAGAAATCTGACTGCCTGTGTCTGACTGCCTGTCTCTGACTGCCCTGCCTGTCTCTGACTGCCCTGCCTGTCTCTGACTGCCCTGCCTGTCTCTGACTGCTTGTGTCTGACTGCCTGTCTCTGACTGCCTGTCTCTGACTGCCCTGCCTGTCTCTGCCTGTCTCTGACTGTCTCTGCCTGTCTCTGCCTGTCTCTGACTGCCCTGCCTGTCTCTGACTGTCTCTGCCTGTCTCTGCCTGTCTCTGACTGCCTGTCTCTGACTGCCCTGCCTGTCTCTGACTGTCTCTGCCTGTCTCTGCCTGTCTCTGACTGCCTGTCTCTGACTGCCTGTCTGTGACTGCCCTGCCTGTCTCTGTCTGTCTCTGCCTGTCTCTGCCTGTCTCTGACTGCCTGTCTCTGACTGCCTGTCTGTGTATTTACAGTGACCGTGGAGATGAAGGGGCCTCGTGAATACTCCTCTCCTGCAGACTGGCCTCTTATGATGGTGTGTTTCAGCCCGCCCCAACAGTACAGTATTCAATATCAAAATAGTGTAACTGGAAAAAAGTACACAAGAAATAAGAGAAACAGGTCTAGGGTCAGGTCTAGGGTCAGGCCTAGGGTCAGTGTCAGGTCTAGTGTCAGGTCTAGGGTCAGTGTCAGGTCTAGGGTCAGTGTCAGGCCTAGGGTCAGTGTCAGGTCTAGGGTCAGGTCTAGGGTCAGTGTCAGGTCTAGGGTCAGTGCCAGGTCTAGGGTCAGTGCCAGGTCTAGGGTCAGTGCCAGGTCTAGCGTCAGTGTCAGGTCTAGGGTCAGTGTCAGGTCTAGGGTCAGTGCCAGGTCTAGGGTCAGTGCCAGGTCTAGGGTCAGTGCCAGGTCTAGGGTCAGTGCCAGGTCTAGGGTCAGTGCCAGGTCTAGGGTCAGTGCCAGGTCTAGCGTCAGTGTCAGGTCTAGGGTCAGGGTCAGGTCTAGGGTCCCCAGTTCTACATGGTGATGTGTTTGTTCTTCCCCAGTTCTACATGGTGATGTGTATAGTGTATGTGTTCTTCGGGGCGCTCTGGCTCTTCTGGTCGGCCTGTTACTGGAAAGATCTGTTGAGGATCCAGTTCTGGATCGGAGGAGTGATCATCCTGGGCATGCTGGAGAAGGCCGTCTTCTACTCCGAGTACCAGAGCATCCGCTACAGAGGAGACTATGGTCGGTTAGATTCACGCTCTTATTTTGAAATGCACATGCAAATGTCATTTTTTTGTTGTTGTTGGGGTATGTCGATTTGGTTGATTTGATGGAGAGTTGCATCATGGTCATTCTCTTTTTGTAAATCTGTAAATTTACTTCAACTCACATCTACTTTAAAACAATAATAATAATAATAATATTTTTGAATGTTTTCCCTCCACAGTCCAAGGTGCTGTCATCTTTGCCGAGTTGCTGTCTGCTCTGAAGAGATCTCTGGCTCGCATCCTGGTGCTCATAGTCAGTCTGGGCTACGGCATCGTCAAGTGAGTTCATCCTGTCATACTTATTCCCCTTTTTAATAGTGAACTAGGGTCCACGGTCAAAAGTAGTGCACTATGTTTTAAAGGAATAGAGTGTCATTTGGAAAGCGTACAATATGAAGACTGACTGTGATTACACTATTCTATGGGTTCAGAACTGAACTGTTGTCATTGTCCATCACCTACTGACTGTATGGTGTGAGGATTCACCTAGCGCTCATGATTTGGGGCGGTACAGATGTTTGATGTATTTTAATAATTGATTATGCTTATGTTATATAAACAGAAGGAGAGGTTATAAGACTTACATTTATAGGGTCCTAGACTATAGATTAACATATATATATATATATATATATATATATATATATATATATATATATATATATATATATATATATATATATATATATATATATTCATTAATTATATATTCATTAATTATATAGTTTTGGAATTGTTCCACAGTTTCTCTCGCTCTCTCTCATAATGTGCGACTGAGACAGAACTCTGCAGGGGAGTGTGGGAGAGAAGACCAGTTAGACATTCAACAATAAATCAACGTTCTGGGGAGGGGGACATTTTATTGCCTAGCTTTTAAATAAACATTTAAAACTCTATGTTTGTATCGCCATGGATACAGGGTTTTGGTCTCAGGAGTAAAAAGGTAACGGCGTGGTCAGTGACATCACGAAGGCGGGACTATTGGGTTTTAATAAAAAATAACTTGAGACTTTTTTTTTTGTTTGACGCAGAACTTACTCAGCAACATGCGTGCTCTGTTCCTGTTCCTGTTGTCAACTTCTGTCTGCAATTGCATTAAATAAAGGGTTTTGAATGATTTAATTCAATATATTGTCATAATGCTAATTTCACCAATGAGCCAAAGATGGTACGAAATAAACTAACCCTAACATTAATGGAGGATTCCCTCACACTACAATCTTGTACAGTGTTTACATGTACAAGGAGTTGTGACACACACACACAGCGCAGGTTTTACTATCCTTGTGGGGACTTCTGGGGATTTCCCATACCCATGAGGATACTAATACACACACACACACACACACATCAACGCCCTGGTTTTATGGCCTAGCTTTGACCACACATCTGGGCACGTATTCACGAAGCGTCTCCGAGTAAAAGCGCTGATCGAGGATCAGACCCCCATTTTTTTCCAGTGTGATCTAAAAAAAAAAGGGGGGGGGGGGGGGCTGATCCTAGATCTGTACTCTGAGACTGTTTTGTGAGTTCAGGCCCTGATTTTCCCTGTTTTCCTGCTCTGTCTCTCGCAGACCCAGGCTGGGCACCACAGTCCACCGGCTAGCAGCAGTAGGCCTGCTCTACCTGCTCTTCTCTTCCGTGGAGGGAGTGCTGCGCGTCACAGGAGTGAGTAGCTACAGTTTGGATTAATCACTACACTTCTCATCGAGTGCAATCACTACACTTCTCATCGAGTGCAATCACTACACTTCTCATCTAGTGTAATCACTACACTTCTCATCGAGTGCAATCACTACACTTCTCATCGAGTGCAATCACTACACTTCTCATCGAGTGCAATCACTACACTTCTCATCGAGTGCAATCACTACACTTCTCATCGAGTGCAATCACTACACTTCTCATCTAGTGTCATCACTACACTTCTCATCTAGTGTCATCACTACACTTCTCATCTAGATCACTTTGAGACACCTTGTGAAGTTTGGATGCACCTGTCTCGTTCTTTGAACTGTCCCTCTGTCCTCAATATTTTTATTTCTCTTTCTCTCTCTTTCTACCTTTCTCTCTCTCCCTCTCTGTCTCTCTTTCTGTCTCTGTCTCTTTCTCTCGCTCTCTTTCTCTTTCTCTGTCCTGTTAATCTCTCTCTCTCTCTCTCTCTTTCTCTCTCTCTTTCTCTCTCTCTCTGTCTCTCTCTCTTTCTCTCTCTCTCTTTCTCTGTCTCTCTCTCTCTTTCTCTGTCTCTCTCTGTCTCTCTCTGTCTCTCTCTGTCTCTCTCTTTCTCTGTCTCTCTCTTTCTCTGTCTCTCTGTCTCTGTCTCTCTGTCTCTCTCTGTCTCTCTCTCTCTCTTTCTCTGTCTCTCTGTCTCTGTCTCTCTCTGTCTCTCTCTTTCTCTCTCTCTCTCTCTCTCTCTCTCTCTCTCTCTCTCTCTCTCTCTCTCTCTCTCTCTCTCTCTCTCTCTCTCTCTCTCTCTCTCTTTCTCTCTCTGTCTTTCTCTCTCTCTCTCTCTTTTCAGGGTTTCTATGGGACCGTAGCCCTGGTGGCTAACCTGAGTCTCTCTCTCATTGACTCCTGTGTGATGTGGTGGATCTTCATAAGCTTGTCCCAGACCACTCGTCTTCTGAAGCTGCGTAGGAACGTGGTGAAGCTGTCTCTGTATCAGCATTTCACCAACACACTCATCTTCTCTGTTCTGGGTGAGTTGAAGGGAATTATTTATGGATGCTTTTAATGTCACAGTGGTATGAAAGGCACAGCTTTTCAATTTGATATGAATTTTGTTGTACTCGGGTACTTAATGAAAAAAAGTTTCTGTAATCTCAATATTGACTTATTGAATAAATGATAAGTTATTTATTTTATCTTTTCACTTTGTTTTGTTCCCGTAGCTTCTATTATCTTCATCATCTGGACGACCAAAGTGTTTAAGCTGGTCGACTGCCAGACGGTGAGTTGGTAGATTTTACACTGAACAAAAAACAAAGTCCCATGTTTCCCAGGAACAGGAAATAAAAGATCCCAGAAAATGTTCCATATGTTCCAAAAACTCTTATTTCTCTAAAACAAATGTTGTCTACAAATTAGTTTTATATCCCTGTTAGTGAGCATATCCTCCTTTACCAAGATAATACGTCCGTCCACCTGACAGGTGTAGAATGTCAAGAAGCTGATTAAACAACATGATCATTACATAGGTGCACCTTGTGCTGGGGGACAATAAAAAGTCACTCTAAAACGTGAAGTTTTGTCACACAACACAATGCCACAAATGTCTCAAGTTTTGAGGGAGCGTGAGATGGCGTGCAATTGGCATGTTGACTGAAGGAATGTCCACCAGAGCTGTTGCCAGAATGTACATTTTTCTAACATAAGCCGCCTCCCAACATATTTTTTAGAGAATTTGGCAGTACGTCCAACTGGCCTGTGTATGGCGTTGTTTGGGCGAGCGGTTTGCTGATGTCAATGTTGTGAACAGAGTGCCCCATGGTGGTGGTGGGGTTATGGTATGGGCAGGCGTAAGCTACGGACAACGAACACAATTGCATTTTATCAATGTCAATTTGAATACACAGAGATACTGTGACGAGATCCTAAGGCCCGTTGTCGTGCCATTCATCTGCCACCATCACCTCATGTTTCAGCATGATAATGCAAGGCCCCATGTCGCAAGGATCTGTACACAATTCCTAGAAGCTGAAAATGTCCCAGTTCTTCCATGGCCTGCATACCCACCAGACATGTCACCCACTGAGCATGTTTGGGATGCTCTGGATCGAGGTGTACGACAGCGTGTTCCCGTTCTCACCAATATCCAGCAACTTCCCACAGCCATTGAAGAGGAGTGGGACAACATTCCAACAGGCCACAATCAACAGCCTGATCAACTCTGTGAGAAGGAGATGTGTCGCGCTGCATGAGGCAAATTGTGGTAACACCAGATACTGACTGGGTTTCTGATCCACGCCCCAAGCTCTGAGACCAACAGATGCACATCTGTATTCCCAGTCATGTGAAATCCATAGATTAGGGCCTAATGAATTTTTTTAAATTTACAGATTTTCCTTATGAACTTCAAATCTTTTGAAATTGTTGCAGTTTGCGTGTTTTTTTTAAAATTATTTTTGCTCAGTGTATAGCTACATATTCTAAACAAATGATACTTGATTATGCTGTTGTCTTGTGTTTTTAATAGACCGTGTCTCTGTCTCTGTATCTGCCACTGTGTGTCTCAGGGTTGGAGGGATTTGTGGGTAGACGATGCCTTCTGGCGCCTCCTCTTTTCCACCATCCTCCTGGTCATCATGGTGTTGCTACGACCCTCCGCCAACAGCCAGAGGTCAGAGGTCAACATTTTTTTTTTTAACAGACTAATGTTTTCATAGAGGACAGAGGTCATTTGTAATAACACTTCTAATATATACATATCTAATAGGAAGTGTATACATTACAATAGTAACAGTGTAGTAATATACAATAGTATATAGCACCTGTCTGAGGCTGTGTTGTGTTCTCGCAGGTTCTCCCATTCCCCTCTGATCGATGAAGACGATGAGGAGGATGACGCCAAGGAACCCATGCTGAATGAAGCCTTTGGTGAAAGACTTTAACCAGTTTAACGTTAGGATTTCCTGCTGTATTGATATAATATATGACAATAGGGATCTCTAGCGGGGTTGGGGTCAACTCCAGTCTAGCAGGGTTGGGGGTCAACTCCAGTCTAGCGGGGTTGGGGGTCAACTCCAGTCTAGCGGGGTTGGGGGTCAATTCCGAAAGTAAACCCAATTCCACATTTTCCTATTTGAAAAGCATTGAGGAGAATTGGAATTTCAGTGTACTTCCTGAAATGACCCCGAATCTGGTCTCTCCGGTGCCTTCAGAAAGTGTTGTGTTACAGCCTGAATTCAAAATGAATTATATATATATATATTTTTTTTAAAATTACATTGGTGAGAAAAAAATTGATTTAAACCATTTGAATTCAGGTTGTAACACAACAAAATGTGTAATAAGTCAAGGAGTATGAAGACTTTCTGAAGGCCCTGCATCTAACTCCACATTTCTGTTCCAGAGGGGATGAAGATGAGAGGCACCAAGGCTGAGACTAATGGATCCCAGTCACAGAAACTACTCAGTAAAGAGGTCAGTCCATTCAATTCAATTCAAAACTACTCAGTGAGGCGGCGAGTCCAATTCAATATAAACATATATATATATATATAATATCCCAGAGGGGTAATTACTTTGGGCATGTCTGCAGCAACAAAATCAACAGTGTCTAGGGCTCCAAGGGCTCAGGTCCTCCGAGAGAAAGAATTAGAGGGAGCAGACACCGGATAGGACAGGAGAAATACTCCAGATATAACAGACTGACCCTCGCCCCCCGACACATAAATTACTGCAGCATAAATACTAGAGGCTGAGACAGGAGGGGTCAGGAGACACTGTGGCCCCATCCGACTATACCCCCGGACAGGGCCAACCAGGCAGGATATAACCCCACCCACTTTTTCAAGGCACAGCCCCCACACCACTAGAGGGATATCTTCAACCACCAACTTACAAGGCTGAGTATAGCCCACGAAGATCTCCCCCATGGCACGAACCCGAGGGGGGCGCCAACCCGGACAGGAAGATCACATCAGTGACTCAACCCACTCAAGTGATGCACCCCTCCTAGGGACGGCATGGAAGAGCACCAGTAAGCCAGTGACTCAGCCCCTGTGATAGGGTTAGAGGCAGAGAATCCCAGTGGAACGAGGGGTACCGGCCAGGCAGAGACAGCAAGGGCGGTTCGTTGCTCCAGAGCCTTTCGTTCACCTTCACACTCCTGGGCCAGACTACACTCAATCATATGACCCACTGAAGAGATGAGTCTTCAATAAAGACTTAAAGGTTGAGACCGAGTTTGCGTCTCTCACATGGGTAAGCAGACCATTCCATAAAAATGGAGCTCTATAGGAGAAAGCCCTGCCTCCAGCTGTTTGCTTAGAAATTCTAGGGACAATTAGGAGGCCTGCGTCTTGTGTAGGTATGTACGGCAGGACCAAATCAGAGAGATAAGTAGGAGCAAGCCCATGTAACGCTTTGTAGGTTAGCAGTAAAACCTTACTGTCTTTCCAAGCTAGTCGGAAGACTTCCAGTTTGGTGTGGCACCATTTCCGTTCCAATTTTCTGGAAGCTTGCTTCAGAGCTCGGGTATTTTCTGTGTACCAGGGATCCTAGTTTATGACAATTGTTTTTTGTTTTTAGGGGTGCGAATGCATCTAGGGTATTACGCAAAGTTCAATTTAGTTCTTCAGTTAGGTGGTTAACCGATTTTTGTACTCAGACATCCTTGGGTAGGTGGAGGGAGTCTGGAAGGGCATCTAGGAATCTTTGGGTTGTCCGAGAATTTATAGCACTGCTTTTTGATGATCCTTGGTTGGGGTCCGATGACTTAACTTAGTCATCTTTTCACAGTCCAATCTGATTCAAGACACTGTTTTGCGTATATCCCAATAAATGAATGTATCCTTTCTCTTGTTCTCAGGACGAAGACCTGAAATGGGTTGAGGAGAACATTCCCACGACTGTTGCTGATGTGTGAGTAGGAAAGAAATGAAAATGTTGAAGATGTATTGGCCCAAGTTACTGCTATGTTCATAATTATATACAGTACCAGTCAAATGTCTGGACACACCTGCTCATTCAAGGGTTTTTCTTTATTTGTACTATTTTCTACATTGTAGAATAACAGTGAAGACATCACAACTATGAAGTAACACGTATGGAGTCATGTAGTAACCAAAAAAGTGTTTAACAAATCAAAATATATTTGAGATTCTTCAAAGTAGCCACCCTTTGCCAAGAGTATGCAAAGCTGTCATCAAGGCATTCTTTCAACCAGCTTCAATTAACAGGTGTGCCTTGTTAAAAGTTCATTTGTGGAATTTATTTCCTTCTTAATGTGTTTGAGGCAATTAGTTGTGTTGTGACCAGGTAGGGGTGGGTGTCTATATTATTCTCTCTGGTATGCAATCTGGTTTCTGCTCAGGTTATGGACGTGTCACTGCAACCTTAAAAGGTCCTCAATGATGTCACCATGGCCCTTGATTCTAAGTAATGTTGTGCTGCTATTTTTATTGACTTGGCCAAAGCTTTTGATACAGTAGACCATTCCATTCTTGTGGGCCGGCTAAGGAGTATTTGGTGTCTCTGAGGGGTCTTTGGCTTGGTTTGCTAACTACCTCTCTCAAAGAGTGCAGTGTATAAAGTCAGAACATCTGCTGTCAGCCACTGCCTGTCACCAAGGGAGTACCCCAGGGCTCGATCCTAGGCCCCACGCTCTTCTCAATTTACATCAACAACATAGCTCAGGCAGATGATACAGTTTTATAGTCAGCTGGCTCCTCCCTGGATTTTGTGTTAATTGCTCTACAACAAAGCTTTCTGTGTCCAACAAGCTTTCTCTGCCCTTAACCTTGTTCTGAACACCTCCAAAACAAAGGTCATGTGGTTTGGTAAGAAGAATACCCCTCTCCCCTACAGGTGTGATTACTACCTCTGAGGGTTTAGAGCTTGAGGTAGTCACCTCATACAAGTACGTGGGAGTATGGCTAGACGGTACACTGCTCTTCTCTCAGCACATATCCAAGCTGCAGGCTAAGGTTAAATCTAGACTTGGCTACTTCTATAGTAATCACTCCTCTTTCACCCCAGCTGCCAAACTAACCCTCATTCAGATGACCATCCTACCCATGCTAGATTACGGAGACGTAATTTATAGATCGTCAGGTAAGGGTGCTCTCGAGAGGCTAGATGTTCTTTACCATTCGGCCATCAGATTTGCCACCAATGCTCCTTATAGGACACATCACTGCACTCTATACTCCTCTGTAAACTGGTCATCTCTGTATAGCTGACGCAAGATCCACTGGTTGATGCTTATTTATAAAACCTTCTTAAGCCTCACTCCCCCCTATCTGAGATAAATAGGACCAAGTCCATATTATGACAAGAACAGCTCGAATAAGCAAAGAGAAATGACAGTCCATCATTACTTCAAGACATGAAGGTCAGTCAATCTGGAAAATTAAGAACTTTGAACGTTTTCTTCAAGTTCAGTCGCAAAAAACCATCAATGCTGAATTTGTCTCTCATGAGGACCGCCACAGGAAAGGGAGACCCTGAGTTTTGATTTGATTTAACTAGGCAAGTCCAGTTAAGAACAAATTCTTATTTACAATGACGTCCCCAACGACCCGGACGACGCTGGTCCTATTGTGCGCCGCCCTGTGGGGCTGTAGTATCGAATCAGTGTCTGTAGCTATGCAGTGCCTTAGACCGCTGCGCCACTCGGGAACCCTTACCTCTGCTGCAGAGGATACGTTCATTAGAGTTCACTGATGCACCTCCGATGATTGCAGCCCGAATAAATACAGACACAGACACATCTCAACATCAACTGTGTGAATCAGGCCTTCATGCTCATATTGCTGCAAAGGAACCACTACTAAAGGACACCACTAAGAAGAAGAGACTTACTTGGGCCAAGAAACACGAGCAATGGACATTAGACCAGATGGAAATCTGTGCTTTGGTCTGATGAGTCCAAACTGGAGATTTTTGGTTCCAACCGCCGTGTCTTTGTGAGACGCAGAGTAGGCGAACGCATGATCTCTGCATGGTTCCCACCGTGAAGCATGGAGGAGGTGGTGTGATGGTGTGGGGGTGCTTTGCTGGTGACAGTCAGTGATTTATTTAGAATTCAAGGCACACTTAACCAGCATGCTCAGCATATGTGGAAACTTATTCAAGACTGTTGTAAAAGCATTCCAGGTGAAGCTGGTTGAGAGAATACCAAGTGTGCAAAGCTGTCATCAAGGCAAAGGGTGGCTACTTTGATGAATCTCAAATATAAAATATTTTGATTTGGTTTAAAACTTCTGGTTACTACATGATTCCATATGTGTCATAGTTTTGATGACTTCACTATTATTGTGCAATGTAAAATTTAAAAAAATTAAAAAAATAAACCTTGAATGAGGTGTTCTAAAACTTTTGACTGGTACTGTACATTTAAAAAAATCATACATGAACAAATAAGCAATTATCTCTGTCTTCCTCTCTCTCTGTCTCTGTCTCCCTCTCTCTCGGTCTCTGTCTCCCTCTCTCTCGGTCTCCCTCTACAGAGCCCTCCCAGTAATGCTTGACGAAGAGGAGGTAAATAAGGAACTTCTCTCTTTTTTAAAATGTTTACCTTTATTTAACTAGGCAAGTCAGTTAAGAACAAATTCTTATTTTCAATGACGGCCTGGGAACTGCCTTGTTCAGGGGCAGAACGACAGATTTGTACCTTGTCAGCTTGGGGATTTGAACTTGCAACCTTTCGATTACTAGCCAAATGCTCTAACCACTAGGCTACCTGCTGGTTGCTAGTCCAACGCTCTAACCACTAGGCTACCCTGCCGCCTCTAACCACTAGGCTACCTGCCACCCCTACACTCTAACCACTAGGCTACCTGCCCCCCCTACACTCTAACCACTAGTCTACCTGCCCCCCTACAGTCTAACCACTAGGCTACCTGCCACCTCTACACTCTAGCCACTAGGCTACCTGCCGCCTCTACACTCTAACCACTAGGCTACCTGCCACCCCTACACTCTAACCACTAGGCTACCTGCCACCTCTACACTCTAACCACTAGGCTACCTGCCTCCCCTACACTCTAACCACTAGGCTACCTGCCACCCCTACCTGCCACCCCTACACTCTAACCACTAGGCTACCTGCCGCCTCTACACTCTAACCACTAGGCTACCTTCCGCCCCTACACTCTAACCACTAGACTACCTGCCTCCTCTACACTCTAACCACTAGGCTACCTGCCACCCCTACCTGCCACCCCTACACTCTAACCACTAGGCTACCTGCCACCTCTACACTCTAACCACTAGGCTACCTGCCACCCCTACACTCTAACCACTAGGCTACCTGTCTCCTCTACACTCTAACCACTAGGCTACCTGCCACCTCTACACTCTAACCACTAGTCTACCTGCCGCCTCTACACTCTAACCACTAGGCTACCTTCCGCCCCTACACTCTAACCACTAGGCTACCTTCCGCCCCTACACTCTAACCACTAGTCTACCTGCCGCCTCTACACTCTAACCACTAGGCTACCTTCCGCCCCAATGTCTCTAATGACTGCCGGTCACATTTTTTGTCTATTTTTTTTAAAAAATACAAAAAAATAAAGCTCAGTCAAAAGTTATATTTTGTGTTACTATCATTCAACAGAGACACATGTTTCTCTCGCTTTTTGTCCCCAGGAAATTCTGAAAACCAAGATGGAGAGATCCAAAATGGAATGACCGAGGGGAGGGGTTTCACTGAGGGGAGGGGTTTCACTGAGGGGAGGGGTTTCACTGAGGGGAGGGGTTTCACCGAGGGGAGGGGTTTCACCGAGGCAGCCATTGATGGAGTCAAATGAAGTGATCCATCAGATCCTATATTTATGTACAACACTTTTATGTTCCTTCATTTTGAGCACCGCCATGCAGCCGCTAATAAACTCTACGGCTTTGCCAAATGGCCCCATATTCCCTCTGTAGTGCACTACTGTTGACCAGGGCCCATAGGGTAGTGCCCTACTGTTGACCAGGGCCCATAAGGTATGTGTACTACCCTATGGGCCCTGGTCAACAGTAGTGTACTCCATTTGGGATGTCACTTGGCCCAGTGAGTCAGTCAGTCTGCCATTGACACCTATCTATAATAGTATTGACACAGGGGCAGTCTGATAATTTGTCAGATTTGCTAAATGCATTATTATGTGTCACTGTGAGGCTTTTTATGTTAGTTTCTGCCACCACCTCCCAAGATAATTAATTTGACACCCCCCCCCCCCCCCCCCCCCCCCTCCCTCCCAAACACTGACACAGTGCAAGTTAAACACAGCCTGTGAGGCCAGACTAGGCCCACTCCCTCCCCCCCCCCCCCCCCCCCCCCTCTCCCCAACACTGACACAGTGCAAGTTAAACACAGCCTGTGAGGCCAGACTAGGCCCACTCCCCCCCCCCCCCCCCCCCCCCCTCTCCCCAACACTGACACAGTGCAAGTTAAACACAGCCTGTGAGGCCAGACTAGGCCCACTCCCTCCCCCCCCCTCTCCCCAACACTGACACAGTGCAAGTTAAACACAGCCTGTGAGGCCAGACTAGGCCCACTCCCTCCCCCCCCCCCCCCCCCCCCCCCGCTCCCCAACACTGACACAGTGCAAGTTAAACACAGCCTGTGAGGCCAGACTAGGCCCACTCCCCCCCCCCCCCCCCCCCCCCCCCCCTCTCCCCAACACTGACACAGTGCAAGTTAAACACAGCCTGTGAGGCCAGACTAGGCCCACTCCCTCCCCCCCCCCCCCCCCCCCCCCCCCTCTCCCCAACACTGACACAGTGCAAGTTAAACACAGCCTGTGAGGCCAGACTAGGCCCACTCCCTCCCCCCCCCCCCCCCCTCTCCCCAACACTGACACAGTGCAAGTTAAACACAGCCTGTGAGGCCAGACTAGGCCCACTCCCTCCCCCCCCCCCCCCCCCTCTCCCCAACACTGACACAGTGCAAGTTAAACACAGCCTGTGAGGCCAGACTAGGCCCACTCCCCCCCCCCTCTCCCCAACACTGACACAGTGCAAGTTAAACACAGCCTGTGAGGCCAGACTAGGCCCACTCCCTTCCCCCCCCCCCCCCCCCCCCCCCCCCCCCCCTCTCCCCAACACTGACACAGTGCAAGTTAAACACAGCCTGTGAGGCCAGACTAGGCCCACTCCCCCCCCTCTCCCCAACACTGACACAGTGCAAGTTAAACACAGCCTGTGAGGCCAGACTAGGCCCACTCCCTCCCCCCCCCCCCCCCCCCCCTCTCCCCAACACTGACACAGTGCAAGTTAAACACAGCCTGTGAGGCCAGACTAGGCCCACTCCCTCCCCCCCCCCCCCCCCCTCTCCCCAACACTGACACAGTGCAAGTTAAACACAGCCTGTGAGGCCAGACTAGGCCCACTCCCTCCCCCCCCCCCCCCCCCCTCTCCCCAACACTGACACAGTGCAAGTTAAACACAGCCTGTGAGGCCAGACTAGGCCCACTCCCTCCCCCCCCCCCCCCCCCCCCCTCTCCCCAACACTGACACAGTGCAAGTTAAACACAGCCTGTGAGGCCAGACTAGGCCCACTCCCTCCCCCCCCCCCCCCCCCTCTCCCCAACACTGACACAGTGCAAGTTAAACACAGCCTGTGAGGCCAGACTAGGCCCACTCCCTCCCCCCCCCCCCCCCCCCCCTCTCCCCAACACTGACACAGTGCAAGTTAAACACAGCCTGTGAGGCCAGACTAGGCCCACTCCCTCCCCCCTCTCCCCAACACTGACACAGTGCAAGTTAAACACAGCCTGTGAGGCCAGACTAGGCCCACTCCCTCCCCCCCCCCCCCCCCCCCCCCCCCTCTCCCCAACACTGACACAGTGCAAGTTAAACACAGCCTGTGAGGCCAGACTAGGCCCACTCCCCCCCCCCCCCCCCCCCCTCTCCCCAACACTGACACAGTGCAAGTTAAACACAGCCTGTGAGGCCAGACTAGGCCCACTCCCTCCCCCCCCCCCCCCCCCCCCCCTCTCCCCAACACTGACACAGTGCAAGTTAAACACAGCCTGTGAGGCCAGACTAGGCCCACTCACTCCCCCCCCCCCCCCCCCCCCCCCCCCTCTCCCCAACACTGACACAGTGCAAGTTAAACACAGCCTGTGAGGCCAGACTAGGCCCACTCCCCCCCCCCCCCCCCCCCTCTCCCCAACACTGACACAGTGCAAGTTAAACACAGCCTGTGAGGCCAGACTAGGCCCACTCCCTCCCCCCCCCCCCCCCCCCCCTCTCCCCAACACTGACACAGTGCAAGTTAAACACAGCCTGTGAGGCCAGACTAGGCCCACTCCCTCCCCCCCCCCCCCCTCTCCCCAACACTGACACAGTGCAAGTTAAACACAGCCTGTGAGGCCAGACTAGGCCCACTCCCCCCCCCCCCCCCCCCCCCCCCCTCTCCCCAACACTGACACAGTGCAAGTTAAACACAGCCTGTGAGGCCAGACTAGGCCCACTCCCCCCCCCCCCCCCCCCCCCCCCCCTCTCCCCAACACTGACACAGTGCAAGTTAAACACAGCCTGTGAGGCCAGACTAGGCCCACTCCCCCCCCCCCCCCCCCCCCCCCCCCCTCTCCCCAACACTAACACAGTGCAAGTTAAACACAGCCTGTGAGGCCAGACTAGGCCCACTCCCTCCCCCCCCCCCCCCCCTCTCCCCAACACTGACACAGTGCAAGTTAAACACAGCCTGTGAGGCCAGACTAGGCCCACTCCCTCCCCCCCCCCCCCCCCCCCCCCCCCTCTCCCCAACACTGACACAGTGCAAGTTAAACACAGCCTGTGAGGCCAGACTAGGCCCACTCCCCCCCCTCTCCCCAACACTGACACAGTGCAAGTTAAACACAGCCTGTGAGGCCAGACTAGGCCCACTCCCCCCCCCCCCCCCCCCCCCCCCCCTCTCCCCAACACTGACACAGTGCAAGTTAAACACAGCCTGTGAGGCCAGACTAGGCCCACTCCCTCCCCCCCCCTCTCCCCAACACTGACACAGTGCAAGTTAAACACAGCCTGTGAGGCCAGACTAGGCCCACTCCCTCCCCCCCCCCCCCCCCCCCCCCCTCTCCCCAACACTGACACAGTGCAAGTTAAACACAGCCTGTGAGGCCAGACTAGGCCCACTCCCCCCCCCCCCCCCCCCCTCTCCCCAACACTGACACAGTGCAAGTTAAACACAGCCTGTGAGGCCAGACTAGGCCCACTCCCCCCCCCCCCCCCCCCCCCCCCCCCTCTCCCCAACACTAACACAGTGCAAGTTAAACACAGCCTGTGAGGCCAGACTAGGCCCACTCCCCCCCCCCCCCCCCCCCCCCCCCCTCTCCCCAACACTAACACAGTGCAAGTTAAACACAGCCTGTGAGGCCAGACTAGGCCCACTCCCCCCCCCCCCCCCCCCCCCCCCCCCTCTCCCCAACACTGACACAGTGCAAGTTAAACACAGCCTGTGAGGCCAGACTAGGCCCACTCACCCAGTAATTTATTCTACAGACAACATATCTTTTTGTATTGTTAAATTATCCTGCATTGCATATTATTAGTTTTTTGTTTAGCAGGAAATAAGGACAGCATCTAATGTACAGTAAAGTGGGTCTGTGTTGTAATTTCTTTGTTACATTATTGTATGCATTTTTTTGCTGTTTATTCTGGGATTAAAGTTTATATTAAAACCTTGTCACCGTGCAAATTAATACAAGATGTGTATAGTATTGTGATTTTTTTTTTTTTTTTTTTTTTAGGGTCACAAGAGACTCATTATTCTCTACAACGACCCGGTACTAGAACGCTGGTTAAGGTTCGCCTTGTTCTAATTCATCCCTCATGATTGTGCTCACATATTATCCATTATATTGACCAGATTTTCGAGTGGCCGCTCTGACAATGGAAATACACGTCCTTTAACGCACAACTTCGATATAAATGTTGTTGTTTTTTATGTTAATCAATGTTGGCGGTGTGTCACGTGTCCCATTTATATCAGTACACTCGTAACAACCTAAGCAACTTATATTCGATCAAATAAACTTCACGCAGCAAATAAGCCATTACATATATATTTTTTTTTTTTAGTTGACCAAACTCGACATCCCAATACAAAAACCCTCCTCGCTTGGTGTGCGGGAAGAAAACGGCAACTTCCGGAGGAGACAGATTGTTGGGCGGAGTTTCCCCTCTCGCTCCGCTTCTTCCTCTCTGATGTACTGATCACGTGACGTGTCAGTAAGGAGCAGACACTGTGTATTAGCAGTTTTCTTTATATATATCTCTCTCTTGTGTTAGCTTATTGACTAGCAGAACATTTTTATAGGAGAAGTATTTAGCTACTTATTTCAGATTTCTTTGTCAATTAAGTTGTATTATTAATTAAGAGGTTCGGTCAAGACCTACATGGGGATAATAGGGCATTTTGTTAACGCGTTATCCATGTTGGTGTCCTCTCGCTAATAAAGCAAAGTTCGTTCGCCAATCAATTTGCTCGCTATTTGTTTTGGATGTCATGGCTTCAACGAATGACAGAGGAATTATGTTAAGGTTACCTGCACCGATTAAAGACACGGTTTAATCGACGGGGGTTGGACTTGACATTTCCAGACGTACCTTTTTTTTTGTAACGTTGCCTAAAAATGTTTTGTTATTGTCACTAACGTTACTAGATTATTTATAGGGGGAACTAAACTACCGGTAACTACCGAGACTCCCACAATGCATGACGCCTACGAACCGGTCCCTATCCTGGAGAAACTGCCTCTGCAGATTGACTGTCTTGCTGCTTGGGGTAAGTTGATAATGTCAGCTAACTAACATTAGCAAATTATTGTTGCCATAAACTACCTAACTAGTTAACTAGGTAGGTACTAAGTTAGCTGACTGGTTTGTTTACCAGATAACCAGCAGATAACTCTTGTCTGCTAGTTGTAGCAATGTTACCTTGATGAGTTTTGAGGTGACCCGACATTTGTAAACAAAGCAACCCTGTCTTGCACATGGTCGAGGACGTGGAGAATTTAATACCGTTGTTATAATTTTGCTCTGTGATGTGTGTTCCCTATGTAGTGCACTACTTTTGACGAGAGTCCTAGTGCACTACATTTGGGATGTATCCATACTTACTGATCATGGCCTTCTCTCCTCCTATCACATAACAGAGGACTGGCTTCTGGTCGGCACTAAACCAGGCCATCTCCTGCTCTACAGGATAAAAAATAATGCAGGTGAATAAGAGAGAGACTGCTGTCAGTGTCCTGTGTCCCTGTCTATTTGTGTGTGTCTGTCCCAGGGCCCTGTCTATTTGTATGTGTCTCCCCCAGGGCCCTGTCTATTAGTATGTGTCTGTCCCAGGGCCCTGTCTATTTGTATGTGTCTCCCCCAGGGCCCTGTCTATTTGTGTGTGTCTCCCCCAGGGCCCTGTCTATTTGTGTGTGTCTCCCCCAGGGCCCTGTCTATTTGTGTGTGTCTCCCCCAGGGCCCTGTCTATTTGTGTGTGTCTCCCCCAGGGCCCTGTCTATTTGTGTGTGTCTGTCCCAGGGCCCTGTCTATTTGTGTGTGTCTGTCCCAGGGCCCTGTCTATTTGTGTGTGTCTGTCCCAGGGCCCTGTCTATTTGTGTGTGTCTGTCCCAGGGCCCTGTCTATTTGTGTGTGTCTGTCCCAGGGCCCTGTCTATTTGTGTGTGTCTGTCCCAGGGCCCTGTCTATTTGTGTGTGTCTGTCCCAGGGCCCTGTCTATTTGTGTGTGTCTGTCCCAGGGCCCTGTCTATTTGTGTGTGTCTCCCCCAGGGCCCTGTCTATTTGTGTGTGTCTGTCCCAGGGCCCTGTCTATTTGTGTGTGTCTGTCCCAGGGCCCTGTCTATTTGTGTGTGTCTGTCCCAGGGCCCTGTCTATTTTTGTGTGTCTGTCCCAGGGCCCTGTCTATTTGTGTGTGTCTGTCCCAGGGCCCTGTCTATTTGTGTGTGTCTGTCCCAGGGCCCTGTCTATTTGTGTGTGTCTGTCCCAGGGCCCTGTCTATTTGTGTGTGTCTGTCCCAGGGCCCTGTCTATTTGTGTGTGTCTGTCCCAGGGCCCTGTCTATTTGTGTGTGTCTGTCCCAGGGCCCTGTCTATTTGTGTGTGTCTGTCCCAGGGCCCTGTCTATTTGTGTGTGTCTGTCCCAGGGCCCTGTCTATTTGTGTGTGTCTGTCCCAGGGCCCTGTCTATTTGTGTGTGTCTGTCCCAGGGCCCTGTCTATTTGTGTGTGTCTGTCCCAGGGCCCTGTCTATTTGTGTGTGTCTGTCCCAGGGCCCTGTCTATTTGTGTGTGTCTGTCCCAGGGCCCTGTCTATTTGTGTGTGTCTGTCCCAGGGCCCTGTCTATTTGTGTGTGTCTGTCCCAGGGCCCTGTCTATTTGTGTGTGTCTGTCCCAGGGCCCTGTCTATTTGTGTGTGTCTGTCCCAGGGCCCTGTCTATTTGTGTGTGTCTGTCCCAGGGCCCTGTCTATTTGTGTGTGTCTGTCCCAGGGCCCTGTCTATTTGTGTGTGTCTGTCCCAGGGCCCTGTCTATTTGTGTGTGTCTGTCCCAGGGCCCTGTCTATTTGTGTGTGTCTGTCCCAGGGCCCTGTCTATTTGTGTGTGTCTGTCCCAGGGCCCTGTCTATTTGTGTGTGTCTCCCCCAGGGCCCTGTCTATTTGTGTGTGTCTCCCCCAGGGCCCTGTCTATTTGTGTGTGTCTCCCCCAGGGCCCTGTCTATTTGTGTGTGTCTCCCCCAGGGCCCTGTCTATTTGTGTGTGAATGTTTGACGTCTGCAAGCATAGTTTCCAGCGTCATTGTGTTTTTTATTTTGTTCCTCATTCCGTAGCAGGTGTTTAAAACAAGGAAACATATCCTATCTCTCTCTCTCTTCCTCGTAGGTACCAACAGGTTTGAGGTAACTCTGGAGAAGTCCAACAAGAACTTCTCAAAGAAGATCCAGCAGGTATATTAGTCAGAGTGTCTGTCATAGTTGAAGTGTACGTACCTATGATGAAAATTACAGGCCTCTCTCATCTTTTTAAGTGGGAGAACTTGCACAATTGGTGGCTGACTAAATACTTTTTTTGCCCCACTGTATATTAGTCAGAGTGAGACTTCACATTCTGTTGATGTGACGGTCATTTAATTATTATAATTTTTTTTAAATGAGGGATGTCAGATTAAAGAAATATAGTAGACATTCCATTGTCCTAGCCTTGTTCAGTTGCTGCCATTTGTCAAGCCAAACGTGGTATGACAATGACTGACAAGGATTTGGTGTGTGTTTCGCATCATGTGCTAGCTTAGCCCCCATTAGCTTCCCCCCTCTCTGTATGCGTACAATACAGTTCATACCACAGCTCCAACACGTGACCACTCAAATGACGACAACAACAAGGATCCTCCTTGATAGCGCAATTGGCATTTCAAGTCCTGGAAAGAGTTTACGGGCCTGTCCTTATGTCCGGCACTTATTCTACCGTTGTCCTGCTGTGAACATAGACTTGAAGTCACTGGCCACTTTAATAAATGGATCACTGGTCCCTTTAATAATGGAACACTGGTCCCTTTAATAATGGAACACTGGCCACTTTAATAAATGGATCACTGGCCACTTTAATAAATGGATCACTGGTCCCTTTAATAATGGAACACTGGTCCCTTTAATAATGGAACACTGGTCCCTTTAATAATGGAACACTGGTCCCTTTAATAATGGAACACTGGTCCCTTTAATAATGGAACACTGGTCCCTTTAATAATGGAACACTGGTCCCTTTAATAATGGAACACTGGTCCCTTTAATAATGGAACACTGGTCCCTTTAATAATGGAACACTGGTCCCTTTAATAATGGAACACTGGTCCCTTTAATAATGGAACACTGGTCCCTTTAATAATGGAACACTGGTCCCTTTAATAATGGAACACTGGTCCCTTTAATAATGGAACACTGGTCCCTTTAATAATGGAACACTGGTCCCTTTAATAATGGAACACTGGTCACTTTAATAATGGAACACTGGTCCCTTTAATAATGGAACACTGGTCACTTTAATAATGAAACACTGGTCCCTTTAATAATGGAACACTGGTCACTTTAATAATGGAACACTGGTCACTTTAATAATGGAACACTGGTCACTTTAATAATGGAACACTGGTCACTTTAATAATGGAACACTGGTCACTTTAATAATGGAACACTGGTCCCTTAAATAATGGAACACTGGTCCCTTAAATAATGGAACACTGGTCCCTTAAATAATGGAACACTGGTCCCTTAAATAATGGAACACTGGTCCCTTAAATAATGGAACACTGGTCCCTTTAATAATGGAACACTGGTCACTACTTTAATGGAACACTGGTCACTTTAATAATGGAACACTGGTCACTTTAATAATGGAACACTGGTCCCTTTAATAATGGAACACTGGTCCCTTTAATAATGGAACACTGGTCCCTTTAATAATGGAACACTGGTCACTACTTTAATGGAACACTGGTCACTTTAATAATGGAACACTGGTCACTTTAATAATGGAACACTGGTCACTTTAATAATGGAACACTGGTCCCTTTAATAATGGAACACTGGTCCCTTTAATAATGGAACACTGGTCCCTTTAATAATGGAACACTGGTCACTACTTTAATGGAACACTGGTCACTTTAATAATGGAACACTGGTCCCTTTAATAATGGAACACTGGTCACTACTTTAATGGAACACTGGTCCCTTTAATAATGGAACACTGGTCACTTTAATAATGGAACACTGGTCACTTTAATAATGGAACACTGGTCACTTTAATAATGGAACACTGGTCACTTTAATAATGGAACACTGGTCCCTTTAATAATGGAACACTGGTCCCTTTAATAATGGAACACTGGTCCCTTTAATAATGGAACACTGGTCCCTTTAATAATGGAACACTGGTCACTTTAATAATGGAACACTGGTCACTTTAATAATTGAACACTGGTCCCTTAAATAATGGAACACTGGTCCCTTAAATAATGGAACACTGGTCACTTTAATAATGGAACACTGGTCACTTTAATAATGGAACACTGGTCACTTTAATAATGGAACACTGGTCCCTTAAATAATGGAACACTGGTCCCTTAAATAATGGAACACTGGTCCCTTTAATAATGGAACACTGGTCCCTTTAATAATGGAACACTGGTCCCTTAAATAATGGAACACTGGTCCCTTAAATAATGGAACACTGGTCCCTTAAATAATGGAACACTGGTCACTTTAATAATGGAACACTGGTCCCTTTAATAATGGAACACTGGTCACTACTTTAATGGAACACTGGTCACTTGAATAATGGAACACTGGTCACTTTAATAATGGAACACTGGTCCCTTTAATAATGGAACACTGGTCCCTTTAATAATGGAACACTGGTCCCTTTAATAATGGAACACTGGTCACTACTTTAATGGAACACTGGTCCCTTTAATAATGGAACACTGGTCCCTTTAATAATGGCACACTGGTCCCTTTAATAATGGAACACTGGTCACTACTTTAATGGAACACTGGTCCCTTTAATAATGGAACACTGGTCACTTTAATAATGGAACACTGGTCACTTTAATAATGGAACACTGGTCACTTTAATAATGGAACACTGGTCACTTTAATAATGGAACACTGGTCCCTTTAATAATGGAACACTGGTCCCTTTAATAATGGAACACTGGTCCCTTTAATAATGGAACACTGGTCACTACTTTAATGGAACACTGGTCACTTTAATAATGGAACACTGGTCACTTTAATAATGGAACACTGGTCACTTTAATAATGGAACACTGGTCACTTTAATAATGGAACACTGGTCACTTTAATAATGGAACACTGGTCACTTTAATAATGGAACACTGGTCCCTTAAATAATGGAACACTGGTCCCTTAAATAATGGAACACTGGTCCCTTTAATAATGGAACACTGGTCACTACTTTAATGGAACACTGGTCACTTTAATAATGGAACACTGGTCACTTTAATAATGGAACACTGGTCCCTTAAATAATGGAACACTGGTCCCTTAAATAATGGAACACTGGTCCCTTAAATAATGGAACACTGGTCCCTTTAATAATGGAACACTGGTCACTACTTTAATGGAACACTGGTCACTTTAATAATGGAACACTGGTCACTTTAATAATGGAACACTGGTCCCTTAAATAATGGAACACTGGTCCCTTAAATAATGGAACACTGGTCCCTTAAATAATGGAACACTGGTCCCTTAAATAATGGAACACTGGTCCCTTTAATAATGGAACACTGGTCACTACTTTAATGGAACACTGGTCACTTTAATAATGGAACACTGGTCCCTTTAATAATGGAACACTGGTCCCTTTAATAATGGAACACTGGTCCCTTTAATAATGGAACACTGGTCCCTTTAATAATGGAACACTGGTCACTTTAATAATGGAACACTGGTCACTTTAATAATGGAACACTGGTCCCTTTAATAATGGAACACTGGTCCCTTTAATAATGGAACACTGGTCACTACTTTAATGGAACACTGGTCACTTTAATAATGGAACACTGGTCCCTTTAATAATGGAACACTGGTCCCTTTAATAATGGAACACTGGTCACTACTTTAATGGAACACTGGTCCCTTTAATAATGGAACACTGGTCCCTTTAATAATGGAACACTGGTCACTTTAATAATGGAACACTGGTCACTTTAATAATGGAACACTGGTCACTTTAATAATGGAACACTGGTCACTTTAATAATGGAACACTGGTCCCTTTAATAATGGAACACTGGTCCCTTTAATAATGGAACACTGGTCCCTTTAATAATGGAACACTGGTCACTTTAATAATGGAACACTGGTCCCTTTAATAATGGAACACTGGTCACTACTTTAATGGAACACTGGTCCCTTTAATAATGGCACACTGGTCCCTTTAATAATGGAACACTGGTCACTTTAATAATGGAACACTGGTCCCTTTAATAATGGAACACTGGTCCCTTTAATAATGGCACACTGGTCCCTTTAATAATGGAACACTGATCCCTTTAATAATGGAACACTGGTCCCTTTAATAATGTTTACATATATATGCTTTACTCATCTCATATGTATATACTGTATTCTGTTCTACTGTATTTTAGTCTATGCCACTCAGACGTTGCTCGATCTAATATTTATATATTTCTTAATTCCGTTCTTCTACTTTTAGATTTGTGTGTATTGTTAGATATTACTGCACTGGTGGGAGCTAGGAACACAAGCATTTCACTACGCCCGCAAATAACATCTGTTAAACGTGTGTATGTGACCAATAACATCTGTTAACATGTGTATGTGACCAATAACATCTGTTAAACGTGTGTATGTGACCAATAACATCTGTTAACATGTGTATGTGACCAATAACATCTGTTAACATGTGTATGTGACCAATAACATCTGTTAAACGTGTGTATGTGACCAATAACATCTGTTAAACGTGTGTATGTGACCAATAACATCTGTTAAACATGTGTATGTGACCAATAACATCTGTTAACATGTGTATGTGACCAATAACATCTGTTAACATGTGTATGTGACCAATAACATCTGTTAACATGTGTATGTGACCAATAACATCTGTTAACATGTGTATGTGACCAATAACATCTGTTAAACGTGTGTATGTGACCAATAACATCTGTTAACATGTGTATGTGACCAATAACATCTGTTAACATGTGTATGTGACCAATAACATCTGTTAACATGTGTATGTGACCAATAACATCTGTTAACATGTGTATGTGACCAATAACATCTGTTAACATGTGTATGTGACCAATAACATCTGTTAACATGTGTATGTGACCAATAACATCTGTTAACATGTGTATGTGACCAATAACATCTGTTAAACATGTGCATGTGACCAATAAGATTTGATTTTGAAGTTCAAACCTTCCTTGTCTCTTCTTCTCACAGCTGTTTGTTGTGTCACAGTACAAGATCCTCGTCAGTCTGTTAGGTAGGAGAAACATGTACTATCTTCAGTAAACAAGCTTGTTATTGTTTACTTGAACATGTGGGTTGTTAATCTCAGTAAATCCATAGCTCCTGTGTTTTTTCAAATAGTGTTTTTGTTGTGTGTGTGTGTGTGTGTGTGTGTGTGTGTGTGTGTGCGCACATATACCGGTTTCTCCCCACCTACAGAGAACAACATCCATGTCCACGACCTCTTGACCTTCCAGCAGATTACTGTGGTCTCCAAGGCCAGAGGGGCAACGCTCTTCGCCTGTGACCTGCAGGTGAGATGACGACATAGTTTGTAAATGTCTTTTTGATGTGAACCAGTGGTGTCTATTTTATCTGTAGCTCCTGTAAAATCTGTTTCCAAAATTATCTTCTTCTTCGTTGCAGCAGTCCCCCTCGGGAGAAGCCCAGCTGAGGATGTGTGTTGCTGTGAAGAAGAAGCTTCAGCTGTACTACTGGAAGGACAGGGAGTTCTATGAGCTGCAGGTGAGACGGGGAGTTCTGTGAGCTACAGGTGAGATGGGGAGTTCTATGAGCTACAGGTGAGACAGGGAGTTCTATGAGCTACAGGTGAGACATGGAGTTTTATGAGCTACAGGTGAGACAGGGAGTTCTATGAGCTACAGGTGAGACAGGGAGTTCTATGAGCTACAGGTGAGACAGGGAGTTCTGTGAGCTACAGGTGACACGGGGAGTTCTGTGAGCTACAGGTGACACGGGGAGTTCTGTGAGCTACAGGTGACACGGGGAGTTCTGTGAGCTACAGGTGACACGGGGAGTTCTGTGAGCTACAGGTGACACGGGGAGTTCTGTGAGCTACAGGTGACACGGGGAGTTCTGTGAGCTACAGGTGACACGGGGAGTTCTGTGAGCTACAGGTGACACGGGGAGTTCTGTGAGCTACAGGTGACACGGGGAGTTCTGTGAGCTACAGGTGACACGGGGAGTTCTGTGAGCTACAGGTGACACGGGGAGTTCTGTGAGCTACAGGTGACACGGGGAGTTCTGTGAGCTACAGGTGACACGGGGAGTTCTGTGAGCTACAGGTGACACGGGGAGTTCTGTGAGCTACAGGTGACACGGGGAGTTCTGTGAGCTACAGGTGACACGGGGAGTTCTGTGAGCTACAGGTGACACGGGGAGTTCTGTGAGCTACAGGTGACACGGGGAGTTCTGTGAGCTACAGGTGACACGGGGAGTTCTGTGAGCTACAGGTGACACGGGGAGTTCTGTGAGCTACAGGTGACACGGGGAGTTCTGTGAGCTACAGGTGACACGGGGAGTTCTGTGAGCTACAGGTGACACGGGGAGTTCTGTGAGCTACAGGTGACACGGGGAGTTCTGTGAGCTACAGGTGACACGGGGAGTTCTGTGAGCTACAGGTGACACGGGGAGTTCTGTGAGCTACAGGTGACACGGGGAGTTCTGTGAGCTACAGGTGACACGGGGAGTTCTGTGAGCTACAGGTGACACGGGGAGTTCTGTGAGCTACAGGTGACACGGGGAGTTCTGTGAGCTACAGGTGACACGGGGAGGTTCTGTGAGCTACAGGTGACACGGGGAGGTTCTGTGAGCTACAGGTGACACGGGGAGGTTCTGTGAGCTACAGGTGACACGGGGAGGTTCTGTGAGCTACAGGTGAGACGGGGTGGTTCTGTGAGCTACAGGTGAGACGGGGAGGTTCTGTGAGCTACAGGTGAGACGGGGAGGTTCTGTGAGCTACAGGTGAGACGGGGAGGTTCTGTGAGCTACAGGTGAGACGGGGAGTTCTGTGAGCTACAGGTGAGACGGGGAGTTCTGTGAGCTACAGGTGAGACGGGGAGTTCTGTGAGCTACAGGTGAGACGGGGAGTTCTGTGAGCTACAGGTGAGACGGGGAGTTCTGTGAGCTACAGGTGAGACGGGGAGTTCTGTGAGCTACAGGTGACACGGGGAGTTCTGTGAGCTACAGGTGACACGGGGAGTTCTGTGAGCTACAGGTGACACGGGGAGTTCTGTGAGCTACAGGTGACACGGGGAGTTCTGTGAGCTACAGGTGACACGGGGAGTTCTGTGAGCTACAGGTGACACGGGGAGTTCTGTGAGCTACAGGTGAGACGGGGAGTTCTGTGAGCTACAGGTGAGACGGGGAGTTCTGTGAGCTACAGGTGAGACGGGGAGTTCTGTGAGCTACAGGTGAGACGGGGAGTTCTGTGAGCTACAGGTGAGACGGGGAGTTCTGTGAGCTACAGGTGACACGGGGAGTTCTGTGAGCTACAGGTGACACGGGGAGTTCTGTGAGCTACAGGTGACAAGGAGTTTACAGGTGAGACGGGGAGTTCTGTGAGCTACAGGTGAGACGGGGAGGGAGGTGACATGGGGGGGTGGACTGCTATAATGGCAGGATAAACAAACCTTGTTTAGAGGGATATTGTTAACCAAAAGCAATTAACCGTATTAGTGTGTTGTTTGTTTGTCTGTCAGGGGGACTTTGCTGCTCCAGACATCCCGAAGTCCATGGCCTGGTGTCAGAACTCCATCTGTGTAGGCTTCAAGAGAGACTACTACCTCATCCGGGTCAGTGGGGCACAAAACAGGAAACACTGTGTGGATTTCATGTTTTACTGCAGACGTGACAGAATGAAGTGCGATGAAGATGAAGCACCAATGTTCCTTGTTTTCCTTCAGACTCTCCTGGGTTGTGTTCAGTAGGGCACACTGTAGAAAAACGGTTTTGAAACATAAAACCAAAATGAGTGTTTTTTTGTTGTTTTTTTTGTCCTTTTTATACCATTTTGTGCCTTATGATCCCTCTCTGTGTCTCTCTGTGTCTCTCTCTGTGTCTCTCTCTGTGTCTCTCTCTGTGTCTCTCTCTGTGTCTCTCTCTGTGTCTCTCTATCTGTCTCTCTATCTGTCTCTCTCTCTCTCTGTCTCTCTCTCGCTCTCTGTCCTCCAGATGGATGGCCGTGGCTCCATCAAGGAGCTCTTCCCCACGGGGAAGCAGCTGGAGCCCCTGGTGGCCCCCCTGGCTGATGGGAAGGTGGCGGTGGGCCAGGATGACCTCACGGTGGTGCTCAACGAGGAGGGGGTCTGCACTCAGAAGTATGCTCTCAACTGGACCGACATCCCCATCGCAATGGGTACGAACACGAGCTCCTTTTTGTTTGTGTAATATCCTGTCCCAAATGGCACCCTATTCCCTAAATATGGGCCTATGTGGCCTGGTCAAAAGTAGGGCACTACCCTATGTGGCCTGGTCAAAAGTAGGGCACTACATCAAATCAAAGTTTATTTGTCATGTATGAATTCAACAGGTGTAGTAGACCTTACAGTGAAATGCTGAATACAACAGGTGTAGTAGACCTTACAGTGAAATGCTGAATACAACAGGTGTAGTAGACCTTACAGTGAAATGCTGAATACAGCAGGTGTAGTAGATCTTACAGTGAAATGCTGAATACAACAGGTGTTGACCTCACAGTGAAATGCTGAATACAACAGGTGTAGTAGACCTTACAGTGAAATGCTGAATACAACAGGTGTAGTAGACCTTACAGTGAAATAGGGCCCTGGGGGAGACACATACAAATAGACAGGGCCCTGGGGGGAGACACATACAAATAGACAGGGCCCTGGGGGGAGACACATACAAATAGACAGGGCCCTGGGGGGAGACACATACAAATAGACAGGGCCCTGGGGGGAGACACATACAAATAGACAGGGCCCTGGGGGGAGACACATACAAATAGACAGGGCCCTGGGGGGAGACACATACAAATAGACAGGGCCCTGGGGGGAGACACATACAAATAGACAGGGCCCTGGGGCAGACACATACAAATCGACAGGGCCCTGGGGGGAGAGACACATACAGTGGGGCAAAAAAGTATTTAGTCAGCCGCTAATTGTGCAAGTTCTCCCACTTAAAAAGATGAGAGAGGCCTGTAATTTTCATCATAGGTACACTTCAACTATGACAGACAAAATGAGAAAAAAATCCAGAAAATCACATTGTAGGATTTTTAATGAATTTATTTGTAAATTATGGTGGAAAATAAGTATTTGGTCAATAACAAAAGTTTATCTCAATACTTTGTTATATACCCTTGGCAATGACAGAGGTCAAATGTTTTCTGTAAGTCTTCACAAGGTTTTCACACACTGTTGCTGGTATTTTGGCCCATTCCTCCATGCAGATCTCCTCTAGAGCAGTGATGTTTTGGGGCTGTTGCTGGGCAACACGGACATTCAACTCCCTCCAAAGATTTTCTATGGGGTTTAGATCTTGAGACTGGCTAGGCCACTCCAGGACCTTGAAATGCTTCTTACGAAGCCACTCCTTCGTTGCCCGGGCGGTGTGTTTGGGATCATTGTCATGCTGAAAGACCCAGCTACGTTTCATCTTCAATGCCCTTGCTGATGGAAGGAGGTTTTCACTCAATCTCACGATACATGGCCCCATTCATTCTTTCCTTTACACGGATCAGTCGTCCTGGTCCCTTTGCAGAAAAACAGCCCCAAAGCATGATGTTTCCACCCCCATGCTTCACAGTAGGTATGGTGTTCTTTGGATGCAACTCAGCATTCTTTGTCCTCCAAACACGACGAGTTGAGTTTTTACCAAAAAGTTATATTTTGGTTTCATCTGACCATATGACATTCTCCCAATCTTCTTCTGGATCATCCAAATGCTCGCTAGCAAACTTCAGACGGGCCTGGACATGTACTGGCTTAAGCAGAGGGACACGTCTGGCACTGCAGGATTTTTGGCAATTTTAACCGCACCCTTGTTTGTGTACATGGATTTTATAATGTCATATATTTTCCCCCCTTCACCACTTTCCATCAATTTGTACAGCAGACCCTCATGCCAAATTGAGTCTAAATCAACAAAGCATAAGAAGACTTTGCCTTTGGTTTGTTTGTTTGTCATTTAGGGTGTGTAGGGTGAATATGTGGTCTGTTGTACGGAAATTTGTTAAAAAGCCAATTTGACATTTGCTCAGTACATTTTCACTGAGAATGAATGCGTCTCTCTCTCTCTCAGAGCAACAGCACCTCTACATCATGTCTCTCTCTGTCTCTCTGTGTCTCTCTGTCTGTCTGTCTCTCTCTGTCTCTCTCAGAACATCAGTCCCCCTACATCATGTCTCTCTGTCTCTCTCTCAGAACATCAGTCCCCCTACATCATAGCTGTCCTGCCTCGCTATGTGGAGATCAGGACCTTTGAACCCAGACTGCTGGTCCAGAGTGTGGAGCTGCAGAGACCACGATTCATCACATCAGCTGGGTGATTATGCAATCACACTATACAGATCAGAGCGTCTCAGAGTAGGATAGATCATCTAGGATCTATTCATATAGTCTGACTCAATATGATCTGGGATCAACACATAGTCTGACTCAATATGATCTGGGATCTATACATATAGTCTGACTCAATATGATCTGGGATCAACACAGTCTGACTCAATATGATCTGGGATCTATACATATAGTCTGACTCAATATGATCTGGGATCTATACATATAGCCTGACTCGATATGATCTGGGATCTATACATATAGCCTGACTCGATATGATCTGGGATCTATACATATAGCCTGACTCAATATCATCTGGGATCTATACATATAGCCTGACTCAATATCATCTGGGATCTATACATATAGCCTGACTCAATATCATCTGGGATCTATACATATAGTCTGACTCAATATGATCTGGGATATATACATATAGCCTGACTCAATATCATCTGGGATCTATACATATAGCCTGACTCAATATCATCTGGGATCTATACATATAGTCTGACTCGATATCATCTGGGATCTATACATATAGTCTGACTCGATATCATCTGGGATCTATACATATAGCCTGACTCAATATCATCTGGGATCTATACATATAGTCTGACTCGATATCATCTGGGATCTATACATATAGTCTGACTCAATATGATCTGGGATCTATTCATATAGTCTGACTCAATATGATCTGGGATCTATACATATAGTCTGACTCAATATGATCTGGGATCTATACATATAGTCTGACTCGATATGATCTGGGATCAATACATATAGTCTGACTCAATATGATCTGGGATCTATACATATAGCCTGACTCGATATGATCTAAAGGGCAAAACTGATCCTAGATCAGCACTCTGAGACTCTGTGGATCTATACATATAGCCTGACTCGATATGATCTAAAGGGCAAAACTGATCCTAGATCAGCACTCTGAGACTCTGTGGATCTATACATATAGTCTGACTCGATATGATCTAAAGGGCAAAACTGATCCTAGATCAGCACTCTGAGACTCTGTGGATCTATACATATAGTCTGACTCGATATGATCTGGGATCTATACATATAGTCTGACTCGATATGATCTAAAGGGCAAAACTGATCCTAGATCAGCACTCTGAGACTCTGTGGATCTATACACATAGCCTGACTCGATATGATCTAAAGGGCAAAACTGATCCTAGATCAGCACTCTGAGACTCTGTGGATCTATACATATAGTCTGACTCGATATGATCTAAAGGGCAAAACTGATCCTAGATCAGCACTCTGAGACTCTGTGGATCTCAGCCCAGATATTGCCCTGTAATACTACCCCTATGATCACCCTACCGGGTTAGCAGAATCCTCTCCGGGTGATGTTTTGAAACGAGGAACACAAGCCAGCTGGTTTTTTTCCCAGTGAACCAACTGAAATGGAAACCAGAATTACTCAGAACAGATGTCCCGCTGTGATTAGTTTTAGTTCTGGTTGAAATAAAGAACTATCATTAAATATAGCTTCAATTAAACAGAGTCTGTGACGTATTCCACAGAGAACACTGTCAACCATCACACACTGTTGTAATGAATAACTATCTCTCCCTTGTTGTTCTCTCTCCTCTCTGTCCGTCCCAGGCCCAATATAGTGTACGTTGCCAGCAACCATTTTGTCTGGCGCCTGGTGCCTGTGCCCATCGCCAGTCAGATCAGACAGTTACTACAGGACAAGCAGTTTGAACTGGCCCTGCAGCTGGCCGTGAGTAGGATGAACTACCGCTGACAAAGACGCGCGGATACATCTAGGATAACACAACGTTTTATAACTGGTGCACCCGTTCTCTGCCAGTCACATCCTGTTAAAGGTTCCCAAAGCGCACAAACACATCCCTGGGCCGCTGCTCTTTTCAGTTTCGCTGCAGTTAGCGACTGGAACGAGCTGCAACAAACACACTCAAACTGGACAGTTTGTGTCTACATCTCTTCATTCAAAGACTCAATCGTGGACTCTGTCTTACTGACAGTTGTGTCTACATCTCTTCATTCAAAGACTCAATCGTGGACTCTCTCTTACTGACAGTTGTGTCTACATCTCTTCATTTAAAGACTCAATCGTGGACTCTCTCTTACTGACAGTTGTGTCTACATCTCTTCATTCAAAGACTCAATCGTGGACTCTCTCTTACTGACAGTTGTGTCTACATCTCTTCATTCAAAGACTCAATCGTGGACTCTGTCTTACTGACAGTTGTGTCTACATCTCTTCATTCAAAGACTCAATCGTGGACTCTCTCTTACTGACAGTTGTGTCTACATCTCTTCATTTAAAGACTCAATCGTGGACTCTCTCTTACTGACAGTTGTGTCTACATCTCTTCATTCAAAGACTCAATCGTGGACTCTCTCTTACTGACAGTTGTGTCTACATCTCTTCATTCAAAGACTCAATCGTGGACTCTCTCTTACTGACAGTTGTGTCTACATCTCTTCATTCAAAGACTCAATCGTGGACTCTCTCTTACTGACAGTTTGTGTCTACATCTCTTCATTCAAAGACTCAATCGTGGACTCTCTCTTACTGACAGTTGTGTCTACATCTCTTCATTCAAAGACTCAATCGTGGACTCTCTCTTACTGACAGTTGTGTCTACATCTCTTCATTCAAAGACTCAATCGTGGACTCTCTCTTACTGACAGTTGTGTCTACATCTCTTCATTCAAAGACTCAATCGTGGACTCTCTCTTACTGACAGTTGTCTACATCTCTTCATTCAAAGACTCAATCGTGGACTCTCTCTTACTGACAGTTGTGTCTACATCTCTTCATTCAAATACTAAATCGTGGACTCTCTCTTACTGACAGTTTTGTCTCAATCTCTTACTTTGATTTGCAGAATATGAAGGATGACGTGGAAGGAGATAAGAGACAGCAGATTCACCACATCCAGAATCTCTATGCCTTCAATCTGTTCTGTCAGAAGAGGTTCGATGACTCCATGCAGGTGTTTGCTAAGCTCGGCACAGGTGAGGTTTTTTACGGCCGTCGTCTGAGAGGGGAGGGGTTTGGCCGCGGTGTGAAGTGAAATTGATGATCAGGCCAATCAGAACCTTTAGGGTCCTGGTCAGCAGTAGTGTACTATATAGGAAATAGGGCCCTGGTCTAAAGTAGTATATAGGGCACTAACGTAACCATAGTAACGCTGTACCTCCCTCCAACAGATCCGACCCATGTGATTGGTCTGTATCCCGACCTGCTCCCCGCTGACTACCGTAAACAGCTGCACTACCCCAACCCCCTGCCCAGTCTGTCTGGAGCAGAACTGGAGAAGGCTCACCTGGCGCTCATAGACTACCTGACACAGGTGGGTGGGGGGGGTTATAAACCAGCATGTAGTACTACCTGACACAGGTGGGTGGGGGGGGGGGGTTATAAACCAGCATGTAGTACTACCTGACACAGGTGGGTGGGGGGGTTGTAAACCAGCGTGTAGTACTATCTGACACAGGTGGGTGGGGGGGGTTGTAAACCAGCATGTAGTACTACCTGACACAGGTGGGTGGGGGGGTTGTAAACCAGCGTGTAGTACTATCTGACACAGGTGGGTGGGGGGGGTTGTAAACCAGCATGTAGTACTACCTGACACAGGTGGGTGGGGGGGTTGTAAACCAGCATGTAGTACTACCTGACACAGGTGGGTGGGGGGGTTGTAAACCAGCATGTAGTACTACCTGACACAGGTGGGTGGGGTTGTTGTGTAATGTACCAGTAGTATAGTACCCTGCTGGCTTGTCTCTTTGCTGTCTCAGGTGAATGTTTATCCAGTAGCATGGTACCCTGCTGGCTTGTCTCTGTGCTGTCTCAGGTGAATGTTTATCCAGTAGTATAGTACCCTGCTGGCTTGTCTCTGTGCTGTCTCAGGTGAATGTTTATCCAGTAGCATGGTACCCTGCTGGCTTGTCTCTGTGCTGTCTCAGGTGAATGTTTATCCAGTAGTATAGTACCCTGCTGGCTTGTCTCTGTGCTGTCTCAGGTGAATGTTTATCCAGTAGTATAGTACCCTGCTGGCTTGTCTCTGTGCTGTCTCAGGTGAATGTTTATCCAGTAGTATAGTACCCTGCTGGCTTGTCTCTGTGCTGTCTCAGGTGAATGTTTATCCAGTAGCATGTCACCCTGCTGGCTTGTCTCTGTGCTGTCTCAGGTGAATGTTTATCCAGTAGTATAGTACCCTGCTGGCTTGTCTCTGTGCTGTCTCAGGTGAATGTTTATCCAGTAGTATAGTACCCTGCTGGCTTGTCTCTGTGCTGTCTCAGGTGAATGTTTATCCAGTAGCATGGTACCCTGCTGGCTTGTCTCTGTGCTGTCTCAGGTGAATGTTTATCCAGTAGCATGGTACCCTGCTGGCTTGTCTCTGTGCTGTCTCAGTTGAATGTTTATCCAGTAGTATAGTACCCTGCTGGCTTGTCTCTGTGCTGTCTCAGGTGAATGTTTATCCAGTAGTATAGTACCCCTTTGGCTTGTCTCTGTGCTGTCTCAGGTGAATGTTTATCCAGTAGCATGGTACCCTGCTGGCTTGTCTCTGTGCTGTCTCAGGTGAATGTTTATCCAGTAGTATAGTACCCTTTTGGCTTGTCTCTGTGCTGTCTCAGGTGAATGTTTATCCAGCAGTATAGTACCCTGCTGGCTTGTCTCTGTGCTGTCTCAGGTGAATGTTTATCCAGTAGCATGGTACCCTGCTGGCTTGTCTCTGTGCTGTCTCAGTTGAATGTTTATCCAGTAGTATAGTACCCTGCTGGCTTGTCTCTGTGCTGTCTCAGGTGAATGTTTATCCAGTAGTATAGTACCCCTTTGGCTTGTCTCTGTGCTGTCTCAGGTGAATGTTTATCCAGTAGCATGGTACCCTGCTGGCTTGTCTCTGTGCTGTCTCAGGTGAATGTTTATCCAGTAGTATAGTACCCTTTTGGCTTGTCTCTGTGCTGTCTCAGGTGAATGTTTATCCAGCAGTATAGTACCCTGCTGGCTTGTCTCTGTGCTGTCTCAGGTGAATGTTTATCCAGTAGTATAGTACCCTGCTGGCTTGTCTCTGTGCTGTCTCAGGTGAATGTTTATCCAGCAGCATAGTACCCTGCTGGCTTGACTCTGTGCTGTCTCAGGTGAATGTTTATCCAGCAGCATAGTACCCTGCTGGCTTGACTCTGTGCTGTCTCAGGTGAATGTTTATCCAGCAGCATAGTACCCTGCAGTCCACTGCTGGCTTGATTCATATCTAGATAATATTGTAGTTAGTTGCAGGGTGTTGTGCTGATGGACAGGGATTTGTCTGCCGTTTGTAATCCTTTTGGTGGGCCGCCTAAGCACTTTTTTTTGGGGGGGGGGGGTCGTCGAAGTCCGAACAGTGTAAAAAAATAATGGGCCCTGACAGTAAATCTCAGTAAGACCAAAATAATGGTGTTCCAAAAAAGGTCCAGTCACCAGGACCACAAATACAAATTCCATCTAGACACCGTTGCCCAAGAGCACACAAAAAACTATACATACCTCGGCCTAAACATCAGCGCCACAGGTAACTTCCACAAAGCTGTGAACGATCTGAGAGACAAGGCAAGAAGGGCATTCTATGCCATCAAAAGGAACATAAAATTCAACATACCAATTAGGATTTGGCTAAAAATACTTGAATCAGTTATAGAGCCCATTGCCCTTTATGGTTGTGAGGTCTGGGGTCCGCTCACCAACCAAGACTTCACAAAATGGGACAAACACCAAATTGAGACTCTGCACGCAGAATTCTGCAAAAAATATCCTCCGTGTACAACGTAGAACACCAAATAATGCATGCAGAGCAGAATTAGGCCGATACCCACTAATTATCAAAATCCAGAAAAGAGCCGTTAAATTCTATAACCACCTAAAAGGAAGCGATTCACAAACCTTCCATAACAAAGCCATCACCTACAGAGAGATGAACCTGGAGAAGGGTCCCCTAAGCAAACTGGTCCTGGGGCTCTGTTCACAAACACGAACAGACCCCACAGAGCCTCAGGACAGCAACACAATTAGACCCAACCAAATCATGAGAAAACAAAAAGATAATTACTTGACACATTGGAAATAATTAACAAAAAAACAGAGCAAACTAGAATGCTATTTGGCCCTACACAGAGAGTACACAGCGGCAGAATACCTGACCACTGTGACTGACCCAATTTAAGGAAAGCTTTGACTATGTACAGACTCAGTGAGCATAGCCTTGCTATTGAGAAAGGCCGCCGTAGACAGATCTGGCTCTCAAGAGAAGACAGGCTATGTGCTCACTGCCCACAAAATGAGGTGGAAACTGAGCTGCACTTCCTAACCTCCTGCCCAATGTATGACCATATTAGAGAGACATATTTCCCTCAGATTACACAGATCCACAAAGAATTCGAAAACAAATCCAATTTTGAAAAACTCCCATATCTACTGGGTGAAATTCCACAGTGTGCCATCACAGCAGCAAGATTTGTGACCTGTTGCCACGAGAAAAGGGCAACCAGTGAAGAACAAACACCATTGTAAATACAAACCATATTTATGCTTATTTATTTTATCTTGTGTCCTTTAACCATTTGTACATTGTTAAAACACTGTATATATATATAATATGACATTTGTAATGTCTTTATTGTTTTGAAACTTCTGTATGTGTAATGTTCACTGTTAATTTTTATTGTTTATTTCACTTTATATATTCACTTTATATTTCATCTACCTCACTTGCTTTGGCAATGTTAACACATGTTTCCCATGCCAATAAAGCCCTTGAATTGAATTGAATTGATAACACAGAATTATCCTTGGCAAAATGCACTGAATTTCAGGAAATGACCTTAAAAATGCTCAGATTTATCTTCACTGCCAAGATTAGGGACCTCTAAAATTGTCTCCTAAATATTCATGTTTCCCCCCACCACCACCACCTCAGCCCCCCCCCCCCCACCACCACCACCTCAGCCCCCCACCACCACCACCTCAGCCCCCCCACCTCAGCCCCCCCCCACACCCACACCTCAGCACCCCCACCACCACCTCAGCCCCCCCACCTCAGCCCCCCCCCACACCCACACCTCAGCACCCCCACCACCTCCTCAGCCCCCCCCCCCCCCCCCCCACCACCACCTCAGCCCCCCCACCTCAGCCCCCCCCCCACACCCACACCTCAGCACCCCCACCACCACCTCAGCCCCCCCACCTCAGCCCCCCCCCCCACACCCACACCTCAGCACCCCCACCACCTCCTCAGCCCCCCCCCCCCCCCCCCCCCCACACCACCACCTCAGCCCCCCCCCCCCCCCCCCCCCCACCACCTCCTCAGCCCCTTCACGGTCCAGAGGAAACCCCAATGACAGTGATGTGTGTATTCCAGAAACGCAGTCACCTGGTGAAGCACCTGAACGACTCCGAGCCGTCCACCCCGTCTCCCCTCATTGAGGGAATTCCAACCATCAAGAGCAGGAAGAAACTCCTGCAGATCATCGACACCACGCTGCTCAAATGCTACCTGCATGTACGTATGGATACCTCAGACGTACTGCCCCATTCCATTGTAATGCTACCTGCATGTACGTATGGATACCTCAGACGTACTGCCCCATTCCATTGTAATGCTACCTGCAGGTACGTATGGATACCTCAGACGTACTGCCCCATTCCATTGTAATGCTACCTGCATGTACGTATGGATACCTCAGACGTACTCCCCCATGTACCTCTGTGTCCCTTTACCCTGTTTATGCGCATGGCCTCAAAGGGTCAGTTTCCTGGACACTGATTGAAGACTCGTCCTGGACTGAGAAACTGTCTAGATAAAAGGTTGTCCATTGAGTGCTTCTCAGTCCAGGACGAGTCTTCATCTGTGTCCCCTGTGTTAATCTAGTGTCTCTCTCCTCTCCCCAGACTAACGTGGCCCTGGTGTCCCCTGTGTTAATCTAGTGTCTCTCTCCTCTCCCCAGACTAACGTGGCCCTGGTGTCCCCTGTGTTAATCTAGGGTCTCTCTCCTCTCCCCAGACTAACATGGCCCTGGTGTCCCCTGTGTTAATCTAGGGTCTCTCTCCTCTCCCCAGACTAACGTGTCCCCTGTGTTAATCTAGTGTCTCTCTCCTCTCCCCAGACTAACGTGTCCCCTGTGTTAATCTAGTGTCTCTCTCCTCTCTCCAGACCAACGTGTCCCCTGTGTTAATCTAGTGTCTCTCTCCTCTCCCCAGACTAACGTGGCCCTGGTGTCCCCTGTGTTAATCTAGTGTCTCTCTCCTCTCTCCAGACTAACGTGGCCCTGGTGTCCCCTGTGTTAATCTAGTGTCTCTCTCCAGACCAACGTGTCCCCTGTGTTAATCTAGTGTCTCTCTCCAGACCAACGTGTCCCATGTGTTAATCTAGTGTCTCTCTCCAGACCAACGTGTCCCCTGTGTTAATCTAGTGTCTCTCTCCTCTCTCCAGACCAACGTGTCCCCTGTGTTAATCTAGTGTCTCTCTCCTCTCCCCAGACTAACGTGGCCCTGGTGTCCCCTGTGTTAATCTAGTGTCTCTCTCCAGACCAACGTGTCCCCTGTGTTAATCTAGGGTCTCTCTCCTCTCTCCAGACCAACGTGTCCCCTGTGTTAATCTAGTGTCTCTCTCCTCTCTCCAGACCAACGTGTCCCCTGTGTTAATCTAGTGTTTCTCTCCTCTCCCCAGACTAACGTGGCCCTGGTGTCCCCTGTGTTAATCTAGTGTCTCTCTCCAGACCAACGTGTCCCCTGTGTTAATCTAGTGTCTCTCTCCTCTCCCCAGACTAACGTGGCCCTGGTGTCCCCTGTGTTAATCTAGTGTCTCTCTCCTCTCCCCAGACTAACGTGGCCCTGGTGTCCCCTGTGTTAATCTAGTGTCTCTCTCCTCTCCCCAGACTAACGTGGCCCTGGTGTCCCCTGTGTTAATCTAGTGTCTCTCTCCAGACCAACGTGTCCCCTGTGTTAGTCTAGTGTCTCTCTCCTCTCTCCAGACCAACGTGGCCCCTGTGTTAATCTAGTGTCTCTCTCCTCTCTCCAGACCAACGTGGCCCCTGTGTTAATCTAGTGTCTCTCTCCTCTCTCCAGACTAACGTGGCCCTGGTGTCCCCTGTGTTAATCTAGTGTCTCTCTCCAGACCAACGTGTCCCCTGTGTTAATCTAGTGTCTCTCTCCTCTCTCCAGACTAACGTGGCCCTGGTGTCCCCTGTGTTAATCTAGTGTCTCTCTCCAGACCAACGTGTCCCCTGTGTTAATCTAGGGTCTCTCTCCTCTCTCCAGACCAACGTGGCCCCTGTGTTAATCTAGTGTCTCTCTCCTCTCTCCAGACCAACGTGGCCCTGGTGTCCCCTCTGTTGCGTCTGGATAATAACCACTGTCACATTGAGGAGAGTGAGTACATCCTGAAGAAGGCCCACAAGTACAGCGAGCTCATCATCCTCTATGAGAAGAAGGGCCTGCATCAGAAAGGTAATGAGCACCATCACACCACCACCTCCATGCTTCAAAGGAAATGAGCATTGTCGCTGTGGCGTGTAGACGGCGTTGTCACTGTGGCGTGTAGACGGCGTTGTCACCCTGGCGTGTGGTCGCCGTGGCGTGTAGACGGCGTGGTCGCCGTGGCGTGTAGACGGCGTGGTCGCCGTGGCGTGTAGACGGCGTGGTCGCCGTGGCGTGTAGACGGCGTGGTCGCCGTGGCGTGTAGACGGCGTGGTCGCCCTGGCGTGTAGACGGCGTCGTCGCCCTGGCGTGTAGACGGCGTGGTCGCCCTGGCGTGTAGACGGCGTGGTCGCCGTGGCGTGTAGACGGCGTGGTCGCCGTGGCGTGTAGACGGCGTGGTCGCCGTGGCGTGTAGACGGCGTGGTCGCCGTGGCGTGTAGACGGCCTCGTCGCCCTGGCGTGTAGACGGCGTCGTCGCCCTGGCGTGTAGACGGCGTCGTCGCCCTGGCGTGTAGACGGCGTCGTCGCCGTGGCGTGTAGACGGCGTCGTCGCCGTGGCGTGTAGACGGCGTCGTCGCCCTGGCGTGTAGACGGCGTCGGCGCCGTGGCGGTGTCTGGAGAATACTAACACTACCAGTCTAAAGTTTGGACACCTGCTCATTTTTCTTTATTTTATTATTACTATTTTCTACATTGTAGAATAATAATGACGACCACGAAACTATGAAATATGAAACAACACATATGGAATCATGTAGTAACCAAAAATGTTAAACGAAGGTGTTAAACAAATCAAAATATATTTGATATTCTTCAAAGTAGCCATCTTATTGGTGTCCGTTGGTAGTGGTTTCTTTGCAGTATCAGACACTTCTATACAGGCTATTGTTAAAAAGAAGAGGGTAGTTGTAAGTTTGGATCAGTGCTGAGGTTTTTTATTTGACCTTCATTTAACTAGACAAGTCCGTTAAGAACAAATTCTTTTTTTCAATGACGGCCTACCCGGGCAACAGTGGGTTAAACTGCCTTGTTGATTTAGTAGCCTGGTTGCTGTTTCATGGCCTGTTGCTCCAGACTGATTTAGAGTTAGTATGCTGTTTAATGGCCTGTTGCTCCAGACTGATTTAGTAGCCTGGTTGCTGTTTCATGGCCTGTTGCTCCAGACTGATTTAGAGTTAGAATGCTGTTTAATGGCCTGTTGCTCCAGACTGATTTAGAGTTAGTATGCTGTTTCATGGCCTGTTGCTCCAGACTGATTTAGTAGCCTGGTTGCTGTTTCATGGCCTGTTGCTCCAGACTGATTTAGTAGCCTGGTTGCTGTTTAATGGCCTGTTGCTCCAGACTGATTTAGTAGCCTGGTTGCTGTTTCATGGCCTGTTGCTCCAGACTGATTTAGAGTTAGTATGCTGTTTAATGGCCTGTTGCTCCAGACTGATTTAGTAGCCTGGTTGCTGTTTAATGGCCTGTTGCTCCAGACTGATTTAGAGTTAGTATGCTGTTTAATGGCCTGTTGCTCCAGACTGATTTAGTAGCCTGGTTGCTGTTTCATGGCCTGTTGCTCCAGACTGATTTAGTAGCCTGGTTGCTGTTTAATGGCCTGTTGCTCCAGACTGATTTAGAGTTAGTATGCTGTTTAATGGCCTGTTGCTCCAGACTGATTTAGTAGCCTGGTTGCTGTTTCATGGCCTGTTGCTCCAGACTGATTTAGTAGCCTGGTTGCTGTTTAATGGCCTGTTGCTCCAGACTGATTTAGTAGCCTGGTTGCTGTTTCATGGCCTGTTGATCCAGACTGATTTAGAGTTAGTATGCTGTTTCATGGCCTGTTGCTCCAGACTGATTTAGAGTTAGTATGCTGTTTCATGGCCTGTTGCTCCAGACTGATTTAGAGTTAGTATGCTGTTTAATGGCCTTTTGCTCCAGACTGATTTAGTAGCCTGGTTGCTGTTTCATGGCCTGTTGCTCCAGACTGATTTAGTAGCCTGGTTGCTGTTTCATGGCCTGTTGCTCCAGACTGATTGGGAATACACTGGGCTGCAAATGATTTCATGAAAATGTTTTCTGATCAATTCTAAATAAAATTATATTAAGGCCTAATTACCACATAAATTCCATAGTCTATAGGTAGGTAGCCTAAATCAACATGTAGCCTATAGGTAGGTAGCCTAAATCAACATATAGCCTATAGGTAGGTAGCCTAAATCAACATATAGCCTATAGGTAGGTAGCCTAAATCATATATAGCCTATAGGTAGGTAGGTAGCCTAAATCAACATATAGCCTATAGGTAGGTAGCCTAAATCATATATAGCCTATAGGTAGGTAGGTAGCCTAAATCAACATATAGCCTATAGGTAGGTAGCCTAAATCAACATATAGCCTATAGGTAGGTAGGTAGCCTAAATCAACATGGAGCCAGCCTATAGGTAGGTAGCCTAAATCAACATATAGCCAATAGGTAGGTAGGTAGCCTAAATCAACATATAGCCTATAGGTAGGTAGGTAGCCTAAATCAACATATAGCCTATAGGTAGGTAGCCTAAATCATATATAGCCTATAGGTAGGTAGGTAGCCTAAATCAACATATAGCCTATAGGTAGGTAGCCTAAATCATATATAGCCTATAGGTAGGTAGGTAGCCTAAATCAACATATAGCCTATAGGTAGGTAGCCTAAATCAACATATAGCCTATAGGTAGGTAGGTAGCCTAAATCAACATGTAGCCAGCCTATAGGTAGGTAGCCTAAATCAACATATAGCCTATAGGTAGGTAGGTAGCCTAAATCAACATGTAGCCAGCCTATAGGTAGGTAGCCTAAATCAACATGTAGCCTATAGGTAGGTAGCCTAAATCAACATATAGCCAATAGGTAGGTAGCCTAAATCAACATATAGCCTATAGGTAGGTAGCCTAAATCAACATATAGCCTATAGGTAGGTAGCCTAAATCAACATGTAGCCAGCCTATAGGTAGGTAGCCTAAATCAACATATAACCTATAGGTAGGTAGCCTAAATCAACATGTAGCCAGCCTATAGGTAGGTAGCCTAAATCAACATATAGCCAGCCTATAGGTAGGTAGCCTAAATCAACATATAGCCTATAGGTAGGTAGCCTAAATCAACATATAGCCTATAGGTAGGTAGCCTAAATCAACATATAGCCAATAGGTAGGTAGCCTAAATCAACATATAGCCTATAGGTAGGTAGCCTAAATCAACATATAGCCTATAGGTAGGTAGCCTAAATCAACATATAGCCTATAGGTAGGTAGCCTAAATCAACATATAGCCAATAGGTAGGTAGCCTAAATCAACATATAGCCTATAGGTAGGTAGCCTAAATCAACATATAGCCAATAGGTAGGTAGGTAGCCTAAATCAACATGTAGCCAGCCTATAGGTAGGTAGCCTAAATCAACATATAGCCTATAGGTAGGTAGCCTAAATCAACATATAGCCTATAGGTAGGTAGGTAGCCTAAATCAACATATAGCCAATAGGTAGGTAGGTAGCCTAAATCAACATGTAGCCAGCCTATAGGTAGGTAGCCTAAATCAACATATAGCCTATAGGTAGGTAGGTAGCCTAAATCAACATATAGCCTATAGGTAGGTAGGTAGCCTAAATCAACATGTAGCCAGCCTATAGGTAGGTAGCCTAAATCAACATATAGCCTATAGGTAGGTAGGTAGCCTAAATCAACATGTAGCCAGCCTATAGGTAGGTAGCCTAAATCAACATGTAGCCAGCCTATAGGTAGGTAGCCTAAATCAACATATAGCCAGCCTATAGGTAGGTAGCCTAAATCAACATATAGCCTATAGGTAGGTAGCCTAAATCAACATATAGCCAGCCAATAGGTAGGTAGCCTAAATCAACATATAGCCTATAGGTAGGTAGCCTAAATCAACATATAGCCTATAGGTAGGTAGCCTAAATCAACATATAGCCAGCCAATAGGTAGGTAGCCTAAATCAACATGTAGCCAATAGGTAGGTAGCCTAAATCAACATATAGCCTATAGGTAGGTAGCCTAAATCAACATATAGCCTATAGGTAGGTAGCCTAAATCAACATATAGCCTATAGGTAGGTAGCCTAAATCAACATATAGCCTATAGGTAGGTAGCCTAAATCAACATATAACCTATAAGTAGGTAGCCTAAATCAACATATAGCCAATAGGTAGGTAGCCTAAATCAACATATAACCTATAGGTAGGTAGCCTAAATCAACATGTAGGCTGTAGCATGATTCATTGACGAAGGAGTAGTGAACTCTTGGACCCTTGTTCTGCAGAGAAGTCGTTAACCAAAGAAGTTGTGCAATCCGATTTGATGAGCTTGTCGTCCCCGCAAACCTTAACATTTGCCGATTTTATTTTTTATTTTTTAAATAAAAAAAAAATAAATAAATGTATTGTCCAATCAGACGACCTAAATCTATACTATTCTTGTCTGAATTGTATTATGTACTCGCGTACAAGTGACACGTCCTTTTGTTCTGCATTCTCTCCCTCGTTTCTCTTCCTTCACACCTCTCCTTCACCTCTTCCTGACCCTGTTTGTGCTCCTCTCTTCCTCCCCTACAGGTGTTGTTGGCTCAGTCCCACCAAGGCTAACATTCCTCTATTCCTCCCCCAGCCCTACAGGTGTTGTTGGATCAGTTCCACCAAGGCTAACGTTCCTCTCTTCCTCCCCCAGCCCTACAGGTGTTGTTGGATCAGTTCCACCAAGGCTAACGTTCCTCTCTTCCTCCCCTACAGGTGTTGTTGGATCAGTTCCACCAAGGCTAACGTTCCTCTCTTCCTCCCCCAGCCCTACAGGTGTTGTTGGATCAGTTCCACCAAGGCTAACGTTCCTCTCTTCCTCCCCCAGCCCTACAGGTGTTGTTGGATCAGTTCCACCAAGGCTAACTCTCCTCCCCCAGCCCTGCAGGTGTTGTTGGATCAGTCCCACCAAGGCTAACGTTCCTCTCTTCCTCGCCTACAGGTGTTGTTGGATCAGTCCCACCAAGGCTAACGTTCCTCTCTTCCTCCCCCAGCCCTACAGGTGTTGTTGGATCAGTCCCACCAAGGCTAACGTTCCTCTCTTCCTCCCCCAGCCCTACAGGTGTTGTTGGTTCAGTTCCACCAAGGCTAACTCGCCTCTCTTCCTCCCCTGCAGGTGTTGTTGGATCAGTTCCACCAAGGCTAACGTTCCTCTCTTCCTCGCCTACAGGTGTTGTTGGATCAGTTCCACCTAGGCTAACGTTCCTCTCTTCCTCCCCCAGCCCTACAGGTGTTGTTGGATCAGTTCCACCAAGGCTAACTCTCCTCCCCCAGCCCTACAGATGTTGTTGGATCAGTTCCACCAAGGCTAACTCTCCCCTCTTCCTCCCCCAGCCCTACAGGTGTTGTTGGATCAGTTCCACCAAGGCTAACTCTCCCCTCTTCCTCCCCCAGCCCTACAGATGTTGTTGGATCAGTTCCACCAAGGCTAACTCTCCTCTCTTCCTCCCCCAGCCCTACGGATGTTGTTGGATCAGTTCCACCAAGGCTAACTCTCCCCTCTTCCTCCCCCAGCCCTGCAGGTTTTGTTGGATCAGTTCCACCAAGGCTAACTCTCCCCTCTTCCTCCCCCAGCCCTGCAGGTGTTGTTGGATCAGTTCCACCAAGGCTAACGTTCCTCTCTTCCTCCCCTGCAGGTTTTGTTGGATCAGTTCCACCAAGGCTAACTCTCCTCTCTTCCTCCCCCAGCCCTACAGGTGTTGTTGGATCAGTTCCACCAAGGCTAACGTTCCTCTCTTCCTCCCCTGCAGGTTTTGTTGGATCAGTTCCACCAAGGCTAACTCTCCTCTCTTCCTCCCCCAGCCCTACAGGTGTTGTTAGACCAGTCCACCAAGGCTAACTCTCCTCTAAAGGGACATGAGAGGACGGTGCAGTACCTCCAGAGACTGGGTGAGTTAACCTCCCAACATCAACTTAACACCGATGTTTTGTTAATGATATTGGATTAAACATCCAAGTAAATGAACACGGATTTAAACATACAATCGGCTTTCCACACAGCAGAGTTGATGTGTGTATGACGGCACTAACGAAGAGAACGCCACAGTCGATATAGCTCCACAAACAAACACCATATGAGTTAACCTTTAACCTTTCCACCATTCTCACACGTCCAACCCTGTCCTCTCTGAGCGTACCATTAATCATCTCTTATCATTTATCTTGTCAGGGATGGAGAATCTGGTCATTATCTTTGAGTTCTCTCCCTGGGTTCTGAAGATCTGTCCCGAGGACGGACTCAAGGTGAGACAGGATTGTCAGGAGTTGGAACCGTCTTTGCCTACCCTAGTTGACTGCACTGTTTGTTGGGACGTTGCTGCGGGGACTTGCTTCCATTCAGCCACGAGCATTAATGATGTCGGGCGATTAGGCCTGGATCACAGACGGTGCTCCAATTCATCCCGAAGGTGTTCGATGGGGTTGAGGTCAGGGCTCTGTGCAGGCCAGTCAAGTTCTTCCACACCGATATTGACAAACCACTTATTTTTATAGACCTCGCTTTGTGTACTGGGGCATTGTCATACTGAAACAGGAAAGGGCCTCCCCCCAAAATGTTGGATGCACAGAACCATCTAGAATGTCATTGTATGCTGTAGGGTTAAGATTTCCCTTCACTGGAACTAAGGACCAAATCATGAAAAACACCCCCAGACCATTACTACTCCTCCACCAAACTTTACAGTTGGCAGGTAGCGTTCTCCTGGCATCTTCCAAACTCAGATTCGTCTGTCGGACTGTCAGATGGTGAAGTTTGATTCGGCATCCCAGAGAATGCGTTTCCTCTACTCAAATCAAATCAGATGTTATTGGTCACATGGTCAGCAGATGTTATTGGTCACATGGTCAGCAGATGTTATTGGTCACATGGTCAGCAGATGTTATTGGTCACATGGTCAGCAGATGTTATTGGTCACATGGTCAGCAGATGTTATTGGTCACATGGTTAGCAGATGTTATTGGTCACATGGTTAGCAGATGTTAATGTGAGTGTAGTGAAATGCTTGTGCTTCTAGTTCCGACCATGCAGTAATATCTAGAAAGTAATCTAACAATTCTCCAACAACTACCTAATACACACAAATCTAAAGGGGTGAATGAGAATATGTACATATAAATATATGGATGAGCGATGGCCGAACGGCAGGCAAGATGTAATAGATGATATAAAATACAGTATATACATATGAGATGAGTAATGTTTGGTATGTAAACATTATATGAAGTGGCATTATTTAAAGTGACTAGTGATACATTTTTACATCCAATTTTTCCATTATTTAAGTGGCTGGAGTTGAGTCAGTGTCAGTGTGTTGGCAGCAGCCACTCAATGTTAGTGGTGGCTGTTTAACAGTCTGATGGCCTTGAGATAGAAGCTGTTTTTCAGTCTCTTGGTCCCAGCTTTGATGCACCTGTACTGACCTCACCTTCTGGATGATAGCGGGGTGAACAGGCAGTGGCTCGGGTGGTTGTTGTCCTTGATGATCTTTTTGGCCTAACTGTGACGTAGGTGTCATGGAGGGCAGGAAGTTTCCCCCGGTGATGAGTTGTGCAGACCTCACTACCCTCTGGAGAGCCTTACGGTTGTGGGCGGAGCAGTTGCCGTACCAGGCGGTGATACAGCCCGACAGGATGCTCTCGATTGTGCATCTGTAGAAGTTTGTGAGTGTTTTTGGTGACAAGCTAAATTTATTTTGAGTCAAATGGCGGTGTGCTTTACACCACTCCAGCCAACGCTTGGCATTGTGCGTGGTGATCTAAGGCTTGTGTGCGGCTGCTCAGCCATGGAAACCCATTTCATGGAGCTTCCGACAAACAGTTCTTGTTCTGATGTTGCTTCCAGAGGCAGTTTGGAACTCGGTAGTGAGGGTTGCAATCGAGGACATATGGCTTTTACGTGCTTCAGCACTCGGCGGTCCCGTTCTGTGAGCTGGTGTGGCCTACCACTTCGCGACTGAGCCGCTGTTGCTTCTAGACGTTTCCACTTCACAATAACAGCACTTACAGTTGACCAGGGCAGCTCTAGCAGGGCAGAAATCTTAAGAACTGACTTGTTGGAAAGGTGGCATCCTATGACGCTGCCACGTTGAAAGTCACTGAGCTCTTCAGTAAGGGCCATTCTACTGACAATGTTTGTCTATGGAGATTGCATGGATGTGTGTTCGATTGTATACACCGGTCAACAACGGGTATGGCTGAAATAGCCAAATACACTCATTTAAAGGCGTGTTCACATACTTTTGAACATGTAGTGTACATACTAAGATACATTGATTCTCCATTGGGGAAAATGTAAATTCAGTATCACTATAGGTCATATACATATTGTTTCTGTCCCAGATCTTCACTGAGGACCTGACGGAGGTAGAGACCCTGCCCAGAGACAAGGTCCTGAACTTCCTGAAGGAGGGCTTTAAGGAGCTGACTATCCCCTACTTGGAGCACATCATACACGTCTGGGAGGAGACGGAGCCAGAGTTCCATAACGTCCTCATTCAGCTGTACCTGGAGAGGGTCCAGGGGCTCATGAAGCAGTACCTCAACTCCCTGCCCGAGGGTAAGACCTACTACAACATTTTTGGGGGGTGGGGTGGCCTAAGGAATATCTAGTATCATTGATCTATAACAGAAAAATAAGTAGTCCCAGCACACTGCCCTGTGGTACTCCACAGCCCCCAGCACACTGCCCTGAGGTACTCCACAGCTGGGATCTGTCTGTTCTGTCTTCCTTGTCCTGTAGGGGTTCCTGCAGTGGCTGCTGGGAAGGAGGAGGGGGACCTGGGAGAGTTTAGGAACAAGCTTCTATGTTTCCTGGAGGTCTCTACCAGCTACGAGCCTGGACGTCTTATCAGTGACTTCCCCTTTGACGGTAAGAATGGGATAGTTAGGTGGGGAAATATTAGATGAAGTTACATATTGCAATATTATTTTGGACGATATATTGATATGTTGACTCTCAAAGTATCGATTTGTACTTGCTAGGTAGCATTAGCTAGCGCTAGTTGTCTGTACATGCACCGAAACGGCAGTATTGTTCATCCTATAGCTTATTCTTCATCTTCTTTTGAAAAAGTGAGCCAACATGTTTTCAGCACTTATTTCCATGACTCTTGTCGCTCTGCAGGAGACATACACTGAGTCTACAAAACATTATGAACACCTTCCTAATATTGAGTTGTACCCCCCCTAATGTCTGCAGAACAGCCTGAATTCGTCGGGACATGCACTCTACAAGGTGTTGAAAGCGTTCCACAGGGATGCTGGTCCATGTTGACTCTACAAGGTGTTGAAAGCGTTCCACAGGGATGCTGGTCCATGTTGACTCTACAAGGTGTCTAAAGCGTTCCACAGGGATGCTGGCCCATGTTGACTCTACAAGATGTAGAAAGCGTTCCACAGGGATGCTGGTCCATGTAGAATGCCACCCCTCAGAGCCTGGTTCCTCTCTAGGTTTCTTCCTAGGTTCCTGCCTTTCTAGGGAGTTTTTCCTAGCCAATGTGCTTCTACACCTGCATTGCTTGCTGTTTGGGGTTTTAGGCTGGGTTTCTGTACAGCACTTTGAGATATCAGCTGATGTAAGATATTTTATATTTGATTGATACACAATCCATGTCTCAAGGCTTACAAATCCTTCTTTAACCTGTCTCCTCTTCATCTACACTGATTGAAGTGGATTTAACAGGTGACATCAATAAGAAATCATATCTTTCATCTGGATTCACCTGGTCAGTCTCATGGAAAGAGCAGCTGTTCCTAATGTTTTGTACACTGTGTTTTGTACACTGAACAATATGTTTGAAACATCGAATCGCAGTATCGAATCGCAGTATCGAATCGCAGTATCGAATCGCAGTATCGAATCGCAGTATCGAATCGCATACATACATACAGAATCATGAGAATCACAATACATTGAGAATCATGAGAATCACAATACATCGAGAATCACAATATATATATATATATATATATATATATAGAATCACAATACATAGAGAATCATGAGAATCACAATACATAGAGAATCATGAGAATCACAATGCATAGAGAATCATGAGAATCACAATGCATAGAGAATCGATACTGGCCATCCATTCCCAGCCCTAGTGGTCATGGTAGAGGCGGTTGGTCTTGTCCTCTCTGACTGCTCTTAGTGATCGCATGCGGTCCTTTGGACGCAATGATTGTAAGTCGCTCTGGAGTGTTTGCTAAATAACTAAATGTATGCCATCTATGTCTATGCTGGTCCCAGATCTGTTTGGGCTGTCTTGTCAACTCCTATGGTCATTAACTAGCCTGGTCCCAGATCTGTTTGTGTTGTCCTGTCAACTCCTATGGTCGTTACCTAGCCTGGTCCCAGATCTGTTTGTGCTGTCTTGTCAACTCCTATGGTCATTACCTAGCCTGGTCCCAGATCTGTTTGTGCTGTCTTCTCAACTCCTATGGTCGTTACCTAGCCTGGTCCCAGATCTGTTTGTGCTGTCTTGTCAACTCATATGGTCGTTACCTAGTCTGGTCCCAGATCATACTATTATATTATAATTAAGTCTATGATTTGTTAGAGCAGTCTGACTGAGCGGTGGTAGGCAGCAGCAGGCTCGTAAGCATTCATTCAAACTTTACAGCGTTTGCCAGCAGCTCTTTGCAATGCTTGAAGCACAGCGCTGTTTATGACTTCAAGCCTATCAACTCCCGAGATTAGGCTGGTGTAACCGATGTGAAATGGCTAGCTAGTTAGCGGGGTGCGCGCTAACAGCGTTTCAAACGTCACTCGCTCTGAGACTTGGAATATTTATTCCCCTTGCTCTGCAAGTGCCGCGGCTTTTGTGGAGCGATGGGTAACGATGCTTCGAGGGTGGCTGTTGTCGATGTGTTCCTGGTTCGAGCCCAGGTAGGGGCGAGGAGAGGGACGGAAGCCATAACTGTTACACTGGCAATACTAAAGTGCCTATAAGAACATCCAATTGTCAAAGGTATATGAAATACAAATGGTATAGAGGGAAATAGTCCTATAATTCCTATAATAACTACAACCTAAAACTTCTTACCTGGGAATATTGAAGACTCATGTTAAAAGGAACCACCAGCTTTCATATGTTCTCATGTTCTGAGCAAGGAACTGAAACGTTAGCTTTCTTACATGGCACATATTGCACTTTTACTTTCTTCTCCAACACTTTGGTTTTGCATTATTTAAACCAAATTGAACAGATTTCATTATTTACTTGAGACTAAATTGATTTTATTTATGTATTACTTCAAATAAAAATGTTCATTGTTCATTCAGTATTGTTGTAATTGTCATTATATATATATATATTTTTTTTTTTTTTTTTTCAAAAAAAATCGACCGGCTCATCGGTGTCTGCTTTTTTTGGTCCTCCAATAATCGGTATCGCCGTTGAAAAATCATTATCAGTCGACCTCTAGTTCTAATATCCCATAAACCTTTGCTTAAATGAGAAAGAATTCTAAGCAATGGCACCAGCTATGCTAGTTGGCAACGACGCTGGTCCCATGACGCAACCGCACCCTGGGTGTCTTCAATCTAACCGTGCCATTTTGTCTGTGTCAGGTCTTCTGGAGGAGAGGGCCGTGCTGCTGGGTCGGATGGGGAAACACGAACAGGCCCTCTACATCTACGTACACGTCCTGAAGGACACACACATGGCAGAGGAGTGAGTACTACTGCCTAGACACACACACTGACTCGCACACGGTTGGTTAGCCTTTATTCCCCTCTGAAGTCCACTGAGACGCTTGTGCCAACAGGGAAAGGAGGCTTTTTTTTTCACCCGACTTGGCGACTTGGCTGTGGAAAGGGGAGGAGATTTAACACTTGCTCTTGTATCATGTGACCCCCCCCCGAAATAATCCTTGGACCAGTGTACATTTATGCAGATGGACTTGGAACACGACCACCAAGCCGCGCTTTTTAACACCTGGTTGCCAGCTGCACCAATGTGTCAGAGGAAACATTGTTAAACTGACGACTGAGGTCAGCCTGCAGGCGCCCGGCCCACCACAAGGAGTCGCTAGAGCGCCATGAGACAAGTACAGCCCACCCGGCCAAACCCTATTGGACTCCCGGTCACGAACCCCAGGCTGTAGTGATGCTGCAACACTGCGATGCAGTGCCTTAAACGGCTGCGCCGCTCGGGAGGCCTGACAATGACACGTTTAAATCTGTTTCCCACACAACTTTCAGGTTAAAAAGATGACCTTTTTTGTCTGAGTTCTTCAGAAGCAAAGAGTTGGAGCTGATGCCTCGTTCCCCTTCCGAGCCAAATGCCACCTCCAGAATTGCTGTTGAGGAATAGGTATAATTATTTCAGTTCAGTTTAATAATTATTGAGGTATAATTATTTCAGTTTCTCCATCATAGAGATCCACCCCCCCCCCCACCCCACCCGAACAAGGACACCCCTGTCAACCCAGGCCTTCCATAGAAATGGTTTCTTATCTATATTGAGCTTAGGATTCAGCCAGATTCCAGCTGAAAGATTTAAGTAGGGGTTGACCTTGAACCTAAGAGGTTCTTTTCCAAACCCACTGCATATGTGATGAGTCTGTGCCTCCTTTTGACAGCCGATATATCGTGAAGAGAAATGTTCTGACAGAGGAAGTTTTTAATTGAAAAACCAAGGTGGGACACGTTCTGGAGTTGGGGACAAGTGGGCCAAGTGCCTCGGGCTTAAAGCCTGATGGTATAACAGCGGATTTGGAATGCCAAGCCCACCCTGATCCACTTGCCTCTAACTTGCACAAGTTAAGCCTAGTGCATTTGTCATTCCAAATAAATAAAAAAAATTCTGAGATTATCAAACTGTTTTAAAAGTATATAAGGGGAGTTTTAATTGTCTGTGCTTAGACTCCAGAATTTAGACTGGAGATTACCTGTCCTATTGGCCCCATAATGAAAGAAACAGGTAGTCTCCAGTCCTATTGGCCCCATAATGAAAGAAACAGGTCGTCTCCAGTCCTATTGGCCCCATAATGAAAGAAACAGGACATCTCCAGTCCTATTGGTCCCATAATGAAAGAAACAGGTAGTCTCCAGTCCTATTGGCCCCATAATGAAAGAAACAGGTCGTCTCCAGTCCTATTGGCCCCATAATGAAAGAAACAGGTCATCTCCAGTCCTATTGGTCCCATAATGAAAGAAACAGGTAGTCTCCAGTCCTATTGGCCCCATAATGAAAGAAACAGGTCATCTCCAGTCCTATTGGTCCCATAATGAAAGAAACAGGTAGTCTCCAGTCCTATTGGTCCCAACGTTTTACTGAGGAAGGGAGTAGGACTACAGAAAGTCTCCCACTAAAACATCCAACCAGCCATTAACAACAACATGCTGATTCAAAACTCTTGTTGTGAATCGTCACGTGTTGTTATCTCACTCCAAGCTGATTTTGTGTTGCTCTCCCCTCAGGTACTGTCATAGGCATTATGACAAAGAGACGGACAGAAGCCAAGATGTGAGTAACCCCTTATGACTGACGCATACCTACATACCTGCCTCGTTAACCCTCTATATATGTTAACCCAGTGGTACTATGATACAGGTGTACCTGTCTGTTAACCCAGTGGTATTATGATACAGGTGTACCTGTCTGCTAACCCAGTGGTACTATGATACAGGTGTACCTGTCTGTTAACCCAGTGGTACTATGATACAGGTGTACCTGTCTGTTAACCCAGTGGTACTATGATACAGGTGTACCTGTCTGCTAACCCAGTGGTACTATGATACAGGTGTACCTGTCTGTTAACCCAGTGGTACTATGATACAGGTGTACCTGTCTGCTAACCCAGTGGTACTATGATACAGGTGTACCTGTCTGTTAACCCAGTGGTATTATGATACAGGTGTACCTGTCTGTTAACCCAGTGGTACTATGATACAGGTGTACCTGTCTGCTAACCCAGTGGTATTATGATACAGGTGTACCTGTCTGCTAACCCAGTGGTATTATGATACAGGTGTACCTGTCTGTTAACCCAGTGGTACTATGATACAGGTGTACCTGTCTGTTAACCCAGTGGTACTATGATACAGGTGTACCTGTCTGTTAACCCAGTGGTATTATGATACAGGTGTACCTGTCTGTTAACCCAGTGGTACTATGATACAGGTGTACCTGTCTGTTAACCCAGTGGTACTATGATACAGGTGTACCTGTCTGTTAACCCAGTGGTACTATGATACAGGTGTACCTGTCTGTTAACCCTCTATCTGTTAACCCAGTGGTACTATGATACAGGTGTACCTGTCTGCTAACCCAGTGGTATTATGATACAGGTGTACCTGTCTGTTAACCCAGTGGTATTATGATACAGGTGTACCTGTCTGTTAACCCAGTGGTACTATGATACAGGTGTACCTGTCTGTTAACCCAGTGGTACTATGATACAGGTGTACCTGTCTGTTAACCCAGTGGTACTATGATACAGGTGTACCTGTCTGTTAACCCAGTGGTACTATGATACAGGTGTACCTGTCTGTTAACCCAGTGGTACTATGATACAGGTGTACCTGTCTGTTAACCCAGTGGTACTATGATACAGGTGTACCTGTCTGTTAACCCAGTGGTACTATGATACAGGTGTACCTGTCTGTTAACCCAGTGGTACTATGATACAGGTGTACCTGTCTGCTAACCCAGTGGTACTATGATACAGGTGTACCTGTCTGTTAACCCAGTGGTACTATGATACAGGTGTACCTGTCTGTTAACCCAGTGGTACTATGATACAGGTGTACCTGTCTGTTAACCCAGTGGTACTATGATACAGGTGTACCTGTCTGTTACCCAGTGGTATTATGATACAGGTGTACCTGTCTGTTAACCCAGTGGTACTGTGATACAGGTGTACCTGTCTGTTAACCCAGTGGTACTATGATACAGGTGTACCTGTCTGTTAACCCAGTGGTACTATGATACAGGTGTACCTGTCTGCTAACCCAGTGGTACTATGATACAGGTGTACCTGTCTGTTAACCCAGTGGTACTATGATACAGGTGTACCTGTCTGTTAACCCAGTGGTACTATGATACAGGTGTACCTGTCTGTTAACCCAGTGGTACTATGATACAGGTGTACCTGTCTGCTAACCCAGTGGTACTATGATACAGGTGTACCTGTCTGTTAACCCAGTGGTACTATGATACAGGTGTACCTGTCTGCTAACCCAGTGGTACTATGATACAGGTGTACCTGTCTGTTAACCCAGTGGTATTATGATACAGGTGTACCTGTCTGTTAACCCAGTGGTACTATGATACAGGTGTACCTGTCTGCTAACCCAGTGGTATTATGATACAGGTGTACCTGTCTGCTAACCCAGTGGTATTATGATACAGGTGTACCTGTCTGTTAACCCAGTGGTACTATGATACAGGTGTACCTGTCTGTTAACCCAGTGGTACTATGATACAGGTGTACCTGTCTGTTAACCCAGTGGTACTATGATACAGGTGTACCTGTCTGTTAACCCAGTGGTACTATGATACAGGTGTACCTGTCTGTTAACCCAGTGGTACTATGATACAGGTGTACCTGTCTGTTAACCCAGTGGTACTATGATACAGGTGTACCTGTCTGTTAACCCTCTATCTGTTAACCCAGTGGTGTTATGATACAGGTGTACCTGTCTGTTAACCCAGTGGTACTATGATACAGGTGTACCTGTCTGTTAACCCAGTGGTACTATGATACAGGTGTACCTGTCTGTTAACCCAGTGGTACTATGATACAGGTGTACCTGTCTGTTAACCCAGTGGTACTATGATACAGGTGTACCTGTCTGTTAACCCAGTGGTATTATGATACAGGTGTACCTGTCTGTTAACCCAGTGGTACTATGATACAGGTGTACCTGTCTGCTAACCCAGTGGTACTATGATACAGGTGTACCTGTCTGTTAACCCAGTGGTACTATGATACAGGTGTACCTGTCTGTTAACCCAGTGGTACTATGATACAGGTGTACCTGTCTGTTAACCCAGTGGTACTATGATACAGGTGTACCTGTCTGTTAACCCAGTGGTACTATGATACAGGTGTACCTGTCTGTTAACCCAGTGGTACTATGATACAGGTGTACCTGTCTGTTAACCCAGTGGTACTATGATACAGGTGTACCTGTCTGTTAACCCAGTGGTACTATGATACAGGTGTACCTGTCTGCTAACCCAGTGGTACTATGATACAGGTGTACCTGTCTGTTAACCCAGTGGTACTATGATACAGGTGTACCTGTCTGTTAACCCAGTGGTACTATGATACAGGTGTACCTGTCTGTTAACCCAGTGGTACTATGATACAGGTGTACCTGTCTGTTAACCCAGTGGTATTATGATACAGGTGTACCTGTCTGTTAACCCAGTGGTACTGTGATACAGGTGTACCTGTCTGTTAACCCAGTGGTACTATGATACAGGTGTACCTGTCTGTCTGTTAACCCAGTGGTACTATGATACAGGTGTACCTGTCTGTTAACCCAGTGGTACTGTGATACAGGTGTACCTGTCTGTTAACCCAGTGGTACTATGATACAGGTGTACCTGTCTGTTAACCCAGTGGTACTATGATACAGGTGTACCTGTCTGTTAACCCAGTGGTACTATGATACAGGTGTACCTGTCTGTTAACCCAGTGGTACTATGATACAGGTGTACCTGTCTGTTAACCCAGTGGTACTGTGATACAGGTGTACCTGTCTGTTAACCCAGTGGTACTATGATACAGGTGTACCTGTCTGTTAACCCAGTGGTACTATGATACAGGTGTACCTGTCTGCTAACCCAGTGGTACTATGATACAGGTGTACCTGTCTGTTAACCCAGTGGTACTATGATACAGGTGTACCTGTCTGTTAACCCAGTGGTACTATGATACAGGTGTACCTGTCTGTTAACCCAGTGGTACTATGATACAGGTGTACCTGTCTGTTAACCCAGTGGTACTATGATACAGGTGTACCTGTCTGTTAACCCAGTGGTATTATGATACAGGTGTACCTGTCTGTTAACCCAGTGGTACTATGATACAGGTGTACCTGTCTGCTAACCCAGTGGTACTATGATACAGGTGTACCTGTCTGTTAACCCAGTGGTACTATGATACAGGTGTACCTGTCTGTTAACCCAGTGGTACTATGATACAGGTGTACCTGTCTGTTAACCCAGTGGTACTATGATACAGGTGTACCTGTCTGTTAACCCAGTGGTACTATGATACAGGTGTACCTGTCTGTTAACCCAGTGGTACTATGATACAGGTGTACCTGTCTGTTAACCCAGTGGTACTATGATACAGGTGTACCTGTCTGTTAACCCAGTGGTACTATGATACAGGTGTACCTGTCTGCTAACCCAGTGGTACTATGATACAGGTGTACCTGTCTGTTAACCCAGTGGTACTATGATACAGGTGTACCTGTCTGTTAACCCAGTGGTACTATGATACAGGTGTACCTGTCTGTTAACCCAGTGGTACTATGATACAGGTGTACCTGTCTGTTAACCCAGTGGTACTATGATACAGTTAACCCAGTGTACCAGGTGTCTGTCTTAACCCAGTGGTACTATGATACAGGTGTACCTGTCTGTTAACCCAGTGGTACTATGATACAGGTGTACCTGTCTGTTAACCCAGTGGTACTATGATACAGGTGTACCTGTCTGTTAACCCAGTGGTACCCTATGATACAGGTGTACCTGTCTGTTAACCCAGTGGTACTATGATACAGGTGTACCTGTCTGCTAACCCAGTGGTACTATGATACAGGTGTACCTGTCTGTTAACCCAGTGGTAGTGGTTATGATACAGGTGTACCTGTCTGTTAACCCAGTGGTACTATGATACAGGTGTACCTGTCTGTTAACCCAGTGGTACTATGATACAGGTGTACCTGTCTGTTAACCCAGTGGTACTATGATACAGGTGTACCTGTCTGTTAACCCAGTGGTACTATGATACAGGTGTACCTGTCTGTTAACCCAGTGGTACTATGATACAGGTGTACCTGTCTGTTAACCCAGTGGTACTATGATACAGGTGTACCTGTCTGTTAACCCTATGATACAGTTAACCCAGTGGTACCAGGTGTCTGTTAACCCAGTGGTACTATGATACAGGTGTACCTGTCTGTTAACCCAGTGGTACTATGATACAGGTGTACCTGTCTGTTAACCCAGTGGTACCAGGTGTACCTGTCTGTTAACCCTATGATACAGGTGTACCTGTCTGTTAACCCAGTGGTACTATGATACAGGTGTACCTGTCTGCTAACCCAGTGGTACTATGATACAGGTGTACCTGTCTGTTAACCCAGTGGTACCCTATGATACAGGTGTACCTGTCTGTTAACCCAGTGGTACTATGATACAGGTGTACCTGTCTGTTAACCCCCAGTGGTACCCAGTGGTACTATGATACAGGTGTACCTGTCTGTTAACCCAGTGGTAGTGGTTATGATACAGGTGTACCTGTCTGTTAACCCCCAGGTGTACCTGTCTGTAACCCTGTGATACAGGTGTACCTGTCTGTTAACCCAGTGGTACTATGATACAGGTGTACCTGTCTGCTAACCCAGTGGTACTATGATACAGGTGTACCTGTCTGTTAACCCAGTGGTACTATGATACAGGTGTACCTGTCTGTTAACCCAGTGGTACTATGATACAGGTGTACCTGTCTGTTAACCCAGTGGTACTATGATACAGGTGTACCTGTCTGTTAACCCAGTGGTACCAGGTGTACCTGTTAACCCAGTGGTACTATGATACAGGTGTACCTGTCTGTTAACCCAGTGGTACTATGATACAGGTGTACCTGTCTGTTAACCCAGTGGTACTATGATACAGGTGTACCTGTCTGTTAACCCAGTGGTACTATGATACAGGTGTACCTGTCTGTTAACCCAGTGGTATTATGATACAGGTGTACCTGTCTGTTAACCCAGTGGTACTGTGATACAGGTGTACCTGTCTGTTAACCCAGTGGTACTATGATACAGGTGTACCTGTCTGTTAACCCAGTGGTACTATGATACAGGTGTACCTGTCTGCTAACCCAGTGGTACTATGATACAGGTGTACCTGTCTGTTAACCCAGTGGTACTATGATACAGGTGTACCTGTCTGTTAACCCAGTGGTACTATGATACAGGTGTACCTGTCTGTTAACCCAGTGGTACTATGATACAGGTGTACCTGTCTGCTAACCCAGTGGTACTATGATACAGGTGTACCTGTCTGTTAACCCAGTGGTACTATGATACAGGTGTACCTGTCTGCTAACCCAGTGGTACTATGATACAGGTGTACCTGTCTGTTAACCCAGTGGTATTATGATACAGGTGTACCTGTCTGTTAACCCAGTGGTACTATGATACAGGTGTACCTGTCTGCTAACCCAGTGGTATTATGATACAGGTGTACCTGTCTGCTAACCCAGTGGTATTATGATACAGGTGTACCTGTCTGTTAACCCAGTGGTACTATGATACAGGTGTACCTGTCTGTTAACCCAGTGGTACTATGATACAGGTGTACCTGTCTGTTAACCCAGTGGTACTATGATACAGGTGTACCTGTCTGTTAACCCAGTGGTATTATGATACAGGTGTACCTGTCTGTTAACCCAGTGGTACTATGATACAGGTGTACCTGTACCTGTCTGTTAACCCAGTGGTACTATGATACAGGTGTACCTGTCTGTTAACCCTCTATCTGTTAACCCAGTGGTGTTATGATACAGGTGTACCTGTCTGTTAACCCAGTGGTACTATGATACAGGTGTACCTGTCTGTTAACCCAGTGGTACTATGATACAGGTGTACCTGTCTGTTAACCCAGTGGTACTATGATACAGGTGTACCTGTCTGTTATCCCAGTGGTACTATGATACAGGTGTACCTGTCTGCTAACCCAGTGGTACTATGATACAGGTGTACCTGTCTGTTAACCCAGTGGTACTATGATACAGGTGTACCTGTCTGCTAACCCAGTGGTACTATGATACAGGTGTACCTGTCTGTTAACCCAGTGGTACTATGATACAGGTGTACCTGTCTGTTAACCCAGTGGTACTATGATACAGGTGTACCTGTCTGTTAACCCAGTGGTACTATGATACAGGTGTACCTGTCTGTTAACCCAGTGGTACTATGATACAGGTGTACCTGTCTGTTAACCCAGTGGTACTATGATACAGGTGTACCTGTCTGTTAACCCAGTGGTGTTATGATACAGGTGTACCTGTCTGCTAACCCAGTGGTATTGTGATACAGGTGTACCTGTCTGTTAACCCAGTGGTACTGTGATACAGGTGTACCTGTCTGTTAACCCAGTGGTACTATGATACAGGTGTACCTGTCTGCTAACCCAGTGGTACTATGATACAGGTGTACCTGTCTGTTAACCCAGTGGTACTGTGATACAGGTGTACCTGTCTGTTAACCCAGTGGTACTGTGATACAGGTGTACCTGTCTGTTAACCCAGTGGTACTATGATACAGGTGTACCTGTCTGTTAACCCAGTGGTACTATGATACAGGTGTACCTGTCTGTTAACCCAGTGGTACTATGATACAGGTGTACCTGTCTGTTAACCCAGTGGTACTATGATACAGGTGTACCTGTCTGTTAACCCAGTGGTACTATGATACAGGTGTACGTCTGTTAACCCAGTGGTACTATGATACAGGTGTACCTGTCTGTTAACCCAGTGGTACTGTGATACAGGTGTACCTGTCTGCTAACCCAGTGGTACTATGATACAGGTGTACCTGTCTGTTAACCCAGTGGTACTATGATACAGGTGTACCTGTCTGTTAACCCAGTGGTACTATGATACAGGTGTACCTGTCTGTTAACCCAGTGGTACTATGATACAGGTGTACCTGTCTGTTAACCCAGTGGTACTATGATACAGGTGTACCTGTCTGTTAACCCAGTGGTACTATGATACAGGTGTACCTGTCTGTTAACCCAGTGTTATTGTGATACAGGTGTACCTGTCTCTACTGCGCATGTACCTGTCCCCTCCTGACGTCCACTGTCTTGGGCCAATCAAAATGGAGCTGTTGGACCCACAGGCCAATCTAATGGCAGCTCTACATGTCCTGGAGCTGCACCACAGCAAGCTGAATACAACTAAGGTAGGTTGCACCACAGCAAGCTGAATACAACTACGGTAGGTTGCACCACAGCAAGCTGAATACAACTACGGTAGGTTGCACCACAGCAAGCTGAATACAACTACGGTAGGTTGCACCACAGCAAGCTGAATACAACTAAGGTAGGTTGCACCACAGCAAGCTGAATACAACTACGGTAGGTTGCACCACAGCAAGCTGAATACAACTAAGGTAGGTTGCACCACAGCAAGCTGAATACAACTACGGTAGGTTGCACCACAGCAAGCTGAATACAACTACGGTAGGTTGCACCACAGCAAGCTGAATACAACTACGGTAGGTTGCACCACAGCAAGCTGAATACAACTAAGGTAGGTTGCACCACAGCAAGCTGAATACAACTAAGGTAGGTTGACTCAAATGATGTCAATTAGCCTATCAGAAGCTTCTAAAGCCATGACATCTTTTTCTGGAATTCTCCAAGCTGTTTAAAGGCACAGTCAACTTAGTGTATGTAAACTTCTGACCCACTGGAATTGTGATACAGTGAATTAGAAGTGGAATAATCTGTCTGTAAACAATTGTTGGAAAAATTATAAAAAAACTATAGTTTGTTAACAAGAAATTTGTGGAGTGGTTGAAAAACTAGTTTTAATGACTCCAACCTAAGTGTATGTAAACTTCCAACTTCAACTGTATCTATATTATATATATATATTATATCTCTCCACCAGGCCATCGACCTGCTGCCAGCCAACACTCAGATCAGAGAGATCCGTGTGTTCCTGGAGAGTGTTCTGGAGGAGAAGGCTCAGAGGAAACGCTTTGACCAGGTCCTCAAGAGTCTGCTGCAGGCCGAGTTCCTACGGGTGAGAGAGAGAGAGAGAGAGACGCTCTGTGTGTTGGTGTCGTGTCCTATGTTACTGTCCTCTACCAGGACCTCTTTCAAAAACTTCAGAAGGAAGGGAGGAAGCTCTTGAGTTTGAAGGTAGACCTTGAAATACATCCACAGGTACACCTCCAATTGACTCAAATGATGTCAATTAACCTATCAGAAGCTTCTAAAGCCATGACATCATTTTCAGAGCTTCCTCCCTTCTGATGTTTGAGGAGAAGGTTGAAGGAAAGAGCAACAAGGAACTACCTTTGGAGATTCAACCCTGATGTCTGTTTGTGGTCTGTCTGATGTGTGTGATGTTTTTGGTGTGTGTGATGTTTTTGGTCTGTCTGACGTGTGGGATGTTTTTGGTCTGTCTGACGTGTGTGATGTTTTTGGTCTGTCTGGCGTGTGGGATGTTTTTGGTCTGTCTGGCGTGTGGGATGTTTTTGGTCTGTCTGATGTGTGTGATGTTTGTGGTCTGTCTGACGTGTGTGATGTTTGTGGTCTGTCTGACGTGTGTGATGTTTGTGGTCTGTCTGACGTGTGATGTTTTTGGTCTGTCTGACGTGTGTGATGTTTTTGTTCTGTCTGACGTGTGGGATGTTTTTGGTCTGTCTGACGTGTGGGATGTTTTTGGTCTGTCTGACGTGTGTGATGTTTGTGGTCTGTCTGACGTGTGATGTTTTTGGTCTGTTTGACGTGTGTGATGTTTGTGGTCTGTCTGACGTGTGTGATGTTTTTGGTCTGTTTGACGTGTGTGATGTTTGTGGTCTGTCTGACGTGTGTGATGTTTTTGGTCTGTCTGACGTGTGTGATGTTTTTGGTCTGTCTGGTGTGTGTGATGTTTTTGGTCTGTCTGACGTGTGTGATGTTTTTGGTCTGTCTGGCGTGTGGGATGTTTTTGGTCTGTCTGGCGTGTGGGATGTTTTTGGTCTGTCTGACGTGTGTGATGTTTGTGGTCTGTCTGACGTGTGTGATGTTTGTGGTCTGTCTGACGTGTGTGATGTTTGTGGTCTGTCTGACGTGTGTGATGTTTTTGGTCTGTCTGACGTGTGGGATGTTTTTGTTCTGTCTGACGTGTGGGATGTTTTTGGTCTGTCTGACGTTGTGGGATGTTTGTGGTCTGTTTGACGTGTGTGATGTTTTTGGTCTGTCTGACGTGTGTGATGTTTTTGGTCTGTCTGACGTGTGTGATGTTTTTGGTCTGTCTGACGTTGTGTGATGTTTTTGGTCTGTCTGACGTGTGTGTTTAGGTCCAGGAGGAACGTATCTTCCACCAACAGGTGAAGTGCATCATCACAGAGGAAAAGACCTGCAGGGTCTGTAAGAAGAAGATCGGAAACAGGTAAACTTTTTTTAATTTTACCCGGTAAATTGACTGAGAACACATTCTCATTTCCAGCAATGACCTGGGGAATAGTTACTGGGATGAATGAGTCAATTGTAAACTGGGGATGATCAGGTGGCCATGATGGTATGAGGGCCAGATTGGGGCTTTAGCCTGGACACCAGGGTTAACCCCCCCTACTCTTATGATAAGTGCCATGGGATCTTTAGTGACCTCAGACAGTCAGGACACCTGTTTCACGTCCCACCCGAAAGACAGCACCCTACACAGGGCAGTGTCCCCAATCACTGCCCTGGGGCATTGGGATATTTATTTTAGACCAGAGGAAAGAGTGCCTCCTACTGGCCCTCCAACACCACTTCCAGCAGCATCTGGTCTCCCATCCAGGGACCGACCAGGACCAACCCTGCTTAGCTTCAGAAGCAAGCCAGCAGTGGTATGCAGGGTGGTATGCTGCTGGCTATTCTAATATCAATGCTTTATAAACACCTATAACTATGTCATACATCTTTAGTATGTGATAAAAACCTGTTGTAAATCTGTGGTAAAGGCTGTCTATGTACTAAAACACTCTGTCCTGTCCAGCGCCTTCGCCAGGTATCCCAACGGTGTTGTGGTTCATTACTTCTGCTGTAAGGACCGAGGGGTGTGTCCTACGGAGCAGTGACACCGCTACCCCCCCCCACCTGGACGCAAAGCACTCTGGGATACTAACAGACCATACCGCCGTGTACTGAAATGACAGAATAGTTCCCTCCTGTGGACTTCGTGTTCGTAGCAGCACCCTGGAAGGCTGGGTTGAAACGACATCACAGCAGCTGGGATATTCAGGAGGAGAGGAGGACTCCATCTCCGGAACTCTGGCTGCTTCTCTCCGGAACTCTGGCTGCTTCTCTCCGGAACTCTGGCTGCTTCTCTCCGGAACTCTGGCTGCTTCTTTCCGGAACGAACTCTGGCTGCTTCTCTCCGGAACGAACTCTGGCTGCTTCTCTCCGGAACGAACTCTGGCTGCTTCTCTCCGGAACGAACTCTGGCTGCTTCTCTCCGGAACGAACTCTGGCTGCTTCTCTCCGGAACGAACTCTGGCTGCTTCTCTCCGGAACAAACTCTGGCTGCTTCTCTCCGGAACAAACTCTGGCTGCTTCTCTCCGGAACGAACTCTGGCTGCTTCTCTCCGGAACGAACTCTGGCTGCTTCTCTCCGGAACGAACTCTGGCTGCTTCTCTCCGGAACGAACTCTGGCTGCTTCTCTCCGGAACGAACTCTGGCTGCTTCTCTCCGGAACGAACTCTGGCTGCTTCTCTCCGGAACGAACTCTGGCTGCTTCTCTCCGGAACTCTGGCTGCTTCTCTCCGGAACGAACTCTGTCTGCTTCTCTCCGGAACTCTGGCTGCTTCTCTCCGGAACGAACTCTGGCTGCTTCTCTCCGGAACGAACTCTGGCTGCTTCTCTCCGGAACGAACTCTGGCTGCTTCTCTCCGGAACGAACTCTGGCTGCTTCTCTCCGGAACGAACTCTGGCTGCTTCTCTCCGGAACGAACTCTGGCTGCTTCTCTCCGGAACGAACTCTGGCTGCTTCTCTCTGGAGCTGCTACCAGCTACCTATTCTGCCCCTGCTACCAGCTACCTATTCTGCCCCACATCCCCAGCTACCTATTCTGCCCCACAACCCCAGCTACCTGCTAAACTACAGTACCTGTAGCTATTCTACCAACTACTCTGCTACAGTGACTACTCTGCCCCCTCCCTCTCTCATCCTCAGAGTCTACTCAGTACGCTATAGAGACTATATAGACTAACTCTTATTCTCTGATGCCTTGTGACTTTTAAGAATGTCCTTAAAAGCAGCCATTTCTTTTCAGTTAGTGTGTGTTTCTGAGGGAATGGTTTTCATGTTTTCAGTTAGCGTGGGTTTCTGAGGGAATGGTTTTCAGTTAGCGTGTATTTCTGGGGGAATGGTTTTCATGTTTTCAGTTAGCGTGTGTTTCTGAAGGAATGGTTTTCAGTTAGCGTGTGTTTCTGAGGGAATGGTTTTCAGTTAGCGTGTGTTTCTGAGGGAATGGTTTTCAGTTAGCGTGTGTTTCTGAGGGAATGGTTTTCAGTTAGCGTGTGTTTCTGAGGGAATGGTTTTCAGTTAGCGTGTGTTTCTGAGGGAATGGGTTAAAAAAACAGATTCAAACATAACGACTCCATTTCTAGCATGGTCCATTTGCACAAACACATTTTTCAGATCCGCTGCAGCGATATAACCTCTCCTGAAAACTTTTTTTTTTTTAGATCAACCTGTATTTGGATGTAGATCCACAGTTTCAAAATGTGTCTTTTTTAGTGATTGATACAATATATTAATTCATTTTTGGGAAAAACCTGAAAGAAAAATGATGTCGGCAGCTCAGCCCATGTTTCCTTATTCCAGAAGTGATCGGTGAAATGAAATGGTTCTGTCTTTATCACGAGTGTACGTCAGATTGGGATGAATCCCAAAATGGCACCCTATTCCATTTTATAGTGCACTACTATATAGGGTTCTATATAGGGTTCTGGTGAAAAGTAGTGCACTATATAGGGAATAGGGTGCCATTTTGGGATGCATATGCATTATATATGTCGCAGTTGTATCCTCGCAACATTGTAAATAAATACGTGCAGCATCAACCAACCGTCCATCTGTTTATTGAAGGAGATGTAGCTAGCTACACTCAACCAACCGTTCATCTGGTTATTGAAGGAGATGTAGCTAGCTACACTCAACCAACCGTTCATCTGGTTATTGAAGGAGATGTAGCTAGCTACACTCAACCAACCGTTCATCTGTTTATTGAAGGAGATGTAGCTAGCTATACTCAACCAACCGTTCATCTAGTTATTGAAGGAGATGTAGCTAGCTACACTCAACCAACCGTTCATCTGGTTATTGAAGGAGATGTAGCTAGCTATACTCAACCAACCGTTCATCTGTTTATTGAAGGAGATGTAGCTAGCTACACTCAACCGACCGTTCATCTGTTTATTGAAGGAGATGTAGCTAGCTATACTCAACCAACCGTTCATCTGTTTATTGAAGGAGATGTAGCTAGCTACACTCAACCAACCGTTCATCTGTTTATTGAAGGAGATGTAGCTAGCTACACTCAACCGACCGTTCATCTGGTTATTGAAGGAGATGTAGCTAGCTATACTCAACCAACCGTTCATCTGTTTATTGAAGGAGATGTAGCTAGCTACACTCAACCAACCGTTCATCTGTTTATTGAAGGAGATGTAGCTAGCTACACTCAACCAACCGTTCATCTAGTTATTGAAGGAGATGTAGCTAGCTATACTCAACCAACCGTTCATCTGTTTATTGAAGGACATGTAGCTAGCTACACTCAACCAACCGTTCATCTGGTTATTGAAGGAGATGTAGCTAGCTACACTCAACCAACCATTAATCTGTTTATTGAAGGAGATGTAGCTAGCTACACTCAACCGACCGTTCATCTGGTTATTGAAGGAGATGTAGCTAGCTATACTCAACCAACCGTTCATCTGTTTATTGAAGGAGATGTAGCTAGCTACACTCAACCAACCGTTCATCTGTTTATTGAAGGAGATGTAGCTAGCTACACTCAACCAACCGTTCATCTAGTTATTGAAGGAGATGTAGCTAGCTATACTCAACCAACCGTTCATCTGTTTATTGAAGGACATGTAGCTAGCTACACTCAACCAACCGTTCATCTGGTTATTGAAGGAGATGTAGCTAGCTACACTCAACCAACCGTTCATCTGTTTATTGAAGGAGATGTAGCTAGCTATACTCAACCAACCGTTCATCTGGTTATTGAAGGAGATGTAGCTAGCTATACTCAACCAACTGTTCATCTGGTTATTGAAGGAGATGTAGCTAGCTACACTCAACCAACCGTCCATCTGTTTATTGAAGGAGATGTAGCTAGCTACACTCAACCGACCGTTCATCTGGTTATTGAAGGAGATGTAGCTAGCTACACTCAACCAACCGTTCATCTGTTTATTGAAGGACATGTAGCTAGCTACACTCAACCAACCGTTCATCTGTTTATTGAAGGAGATGTAGCTAGCTACACTCAACCAACCGTTCATCTAGTTATTGAAGGAGATGTAGCTAGCTATACTCAACCAACTGTTCATCTGGTTATTGAAGGAGATGTAGCTAGCTATACTCAACCAACCATTCATCTGGTTATTGAAGGAGATGTAGCTAGCTATACTCAACCAACCACCTGTTTGTTTTTGAGGAGTACATTTGTATGGAATGGCGTGAGTTTACGTTAGCTAGTTACACTCAACCAACCGGAATGGGGTGAGTTTACGTTAGCTGGTTAAGTAATGGGGTGAGTTTAAGTTAGCTAGTTACACTCAACCAACCGGAATGGAGTGAGTTTACGTTAGCTAGTTACACTCAACCAACCGGAATGGAGTGAGTTTACGTTAGCTAGTTACACTCAACCAACCGGAATGGGGTGAGTTTACGTTAGCTAGTTACACTCAACCAACCGGAATGGGGTGAGTTTCCCTCCTACCATGTCTATGTTGTAGAGAGGGGATCTCCCCTCCTACCATGTCTATGTTGTAGAGAGGGGATCTCCCCTCCTACCATGTCTATTTTGTAGAGGGATCTCCCCTACTGTCCCTCCTCCTGGATCTGTTCTCAGATCTGTTTCTCCTCCTCTTCAGGCTTCGGGTAACTTTCCTAAAATTCCCTTGTTTTCCAGAAGTCTGGTTCAGAATTTCCTGATTTATTGACTTTACAATCGTGTGAAATATTTCTGTTTTTTTTTTAAATCATCATCTGGATCATCATTAACAGTTAGATATTTGAGCAATCTTCAGTTTTAAATAATAAGAACGTTTATCCCTGCCACTGTTTTTGGAAATAGCTGAGGGTTGGCACTGAAGAAATGTAACCACTCTCAAATTCGTAGACAGAACTTTGGCTGGAACGACTGACCGTCTGTAAAATATCTAATGTGGTTATCTATAGTAGTTATCTAATGTGGTTATCTATAAATATCTATAGTTATAACCATGTTTTGAGGTCTATGATTATAATTACACTGTTTACAAACAATGGCGTAAAAAAAATGCTTATATTTTGGGTTCAGAGACCTATACTATCAATCAGGTTTGAGGAGTTAGCCAGGTACGTTTCTATGACAACGAATCGTTCAGAACTAACCTGCTAGGGGGCGGGTTAACTCAGAGGAGGGGGCGGGCTAACTCAGAGGAGGGGGCGGGCTAACTCAGAGGAGGGGGCGGGCTAACTCAGAGGAGGGGGCGGGCTAACTCAGAGGAGGGGGCGGGCTAACTCAGAGGAGGGGGCGGGCTAACTCAGAGGAGGGGGCGGGCTAACTCAGAGGAGGGGGCGGGCTAACTCAGAGGAGGGGGCGGGCTAACTCCATTTATCCTGAACGAGCTGTCTTGAGCAGCGAGTTGAGGACCAATGAAATCAGATGTCCTCCCTCTCGCAAAGATCGTGTCATCCCCTTCATTTGAGAGATATTTTAATCAGCAAATGTTTTTTGTGGGGGTAAAATACCTATCACATTCCACATTTAGTAATTACAGCATTTTGCTTTCTAAACTACGTTTTTCGCATGAGATTGTATTTCATAGACGCACAGTATAATCCGTAGAGAGCAGTTCCCGTTCAAGTCAAGACCGACAGCCAATAATAGCGTACCCGTGAGTTTACAGTCAAATTGCCAGGGTTAGAGGTTCCTAGACCCTTCTATGGGTTATACTGCATGTCTATGGGCAGCAAGCTATTCCACGGGTAGGAGTGAAAGGGGGGGGGGGGGGGTTGTGTATTGATAAGCACACCGAAGACGGCGTTAAAAAGAGTAAGAGAACAAAGACGGCACTTTTCAAAAAGCCTATTTCACACCATAACCTGCTGAATTTGGACAATACTTTTCTATGGCATTTTAATTCCTTTGCTCTGAAATGACCTCTCTGTGCAGGTCGAGATGGACCTGGCTGTCATGAGCGTCTCAGTGTATCGGTCCGGTGACGTTGGTGGCCAACAAGTGACAAGAGTGTGAAGTAACAACAAGCGTAGACCAAATATGGACATTTCTCCAGGGAAACGACAGTACGACAGTAAGGACAATGTGTTTCTATTGGCTAATAGCAGTAAGGACCATATGTTATTCAATGTGTTTCTATTGGCTAATAGCAGTAAGGACTATCTGTTATTCAATGTGTTTCTATTGGCTAATAGCAGTAAGGACTATCTGTTGTTCAATGTGTTTCTAATAGCAGTAAGGACTATCTGTTATTCAATGTGTTTCTATTGGCTAATAGCAGTAAGGACTATCTGTTATTCAATGTGTTTCTATTGGCTTATTTTATCCGTTATTTTACCAGGTAAGTTGACTGAGAACACATTCTCATTTGCAGCAACGACCTGGGGAATAGTTACAGAGGAGAGGAGGGGGATGAATGAGCCAATTGTAAACTGGGGATGATTAGGTGACCGTGATGGTTTGAGGGCCAGATTGGGAATTTAGCCAGGACACCGGGGTTAACACCCCTACTCTTACGATAAGTAATGACCTCAGAGAGTCAGGACACCCGTTTAACGTCCCATCCGAAAGACGGCACACCACACAGGGCAATGTCCCCAATCACTGCCCTGGGGTATTGGGATATTCTTTTAGACCAGTGCCTCCTACTGGCCCCCCAACACCACTTCCAGCAGCATCTGGTCTCCCATCCAGGGACTGACCAGGAACAACCCTGCTTAGCTTCAGAAGCAAGCCAGCAGCGCTATCCAGGGTGGTATGCTGCTGACAAATAGCAGTTTATAAAACAATGTGATACTTCAAGGGGTTCTTAAAATTAAACATCAAATAGCTAAATTATCCTTGGTACGACCTTCTTAGTTTGTGTTTAAATCCACCGCGGTCTGTAGTTTCAGTGTTTAAATCCACCGCGGTCTGTAGTTTCAGTGTTTAAATCCACCGCGGTCTGTAGTCTCAGTGTTTAAATCCACCGCGGTCTGTAGTTTCAGTGTTTAAATCCACCGCGGTCTGTAGTTTCAGTGTTTAAATCCACCGCGGTCTGTAGTTTCAGTGTTTAAATCCACCGCGGTCTGTAGTCTCAGTGTTTAAATCCACCGCGGTCTGTAGTTTCAGTGTTTAAATCCACCGCGGTCTGTAGTTTCAGTGTTTAAATCCACCGCGGTCTGTAGTTTCAGTGTTTAAATCCACCGCGGTCTGTAGTTTCAGTGTTTAAATCCACCGCGGTCTGTAGTCTCAGTGTTTAAATCCACCGCGGTCTGTAGTCTCAGTGTTTAAATCCACCGCGGTCTGTAGTCTCAGTGTTTAAATCCACCGCGGTCTGTAGTTTCAGTGTTTAAATCCACCGCGGTCTGTAGTTTCAGTGTTTAAATCCACCGCGGTCTGTAGTCTCAGTGTTTAAATCCACCGCGGTCTGTAGTTTCAGTGTTTAAATCCACCGCGGTCTGTAGTTTCAGTGTTTAAATCCACCGCGGTCTGTAGTCTCAGTGTTTAAATCCACCGCGGTCTGTAGTCTCAGTGTTTAAATCCACCGCGGTCTGTAGTCTCAGTGTTTAAATCCACCGCGGTCTGTAGTTTCAGTGTTTAAATCCACCGCGGTCTGTAGTTTCAGTGTTTAAATCCACCGCGGTCTGTAGTTTCAGTGTTTAAATCCACCGCGGTCTGTAGTCTCAGTGTTTAAATCCACCGCGGTCTGTAGTTTCAGTGTTTAAATCCACCGCGGTCTGTAGTCTCAGTGTTTAAATCCACCGCGGTCTGTAGTCTCAGTGTTTAAATCCACCGCGGTCTGTAGTTTCAGTATTTAAATCCACCGCGGTCTGTAGTCTCAGTGTTTAAATCCACCGCGGTCTGTAGTTTCAGTGTTTAAATCCACCGCGGTCTGTAGTCTCAGTGTTTAAATCCACCGCGGTCTGTAGTTTCAGTGTTTAAATCCACCGCGGTCTGTAGTTTCAGTGTTTAAATCCACCGCGGTCTGTAGTCTCAGTGTTTAAATCCACCGCGGTCTGTAGTTTCAGTGTTTAAATCCACCGCGGTCTGTAGTTTCAGTGTTTAAATCCACCGCGGTCTGTAGTCTCAGTGTTTAAATCCACCGCGGTCTGTAGTCTCAGTGTTTAAATCCACCGCGGTCTGTAGTTTCAGTGTTTAAATCCACCGCGGTCTGTAGTTTCAGTGTTTAAATCCACCGCGGTCTGTAGTCTCAGTGTTTAAATCCACCGCGGTCTGTAGTCTCAGTGTTTAAATCCACCGCGGTCTGTAGTCTCAGTGTTTAAATCCACCGCGGTCTGTAGTTTCAGTGTTTAAATCCACCGCGGTCTGTAGTTTCAGTGTTTAAATCCACCGCGGTCTGTAGTTTCAGTGTTTAAATCCACCGCGGTCTGTAGTCTCAGTGTTTAAATCCACCGCGGTCTGTAGTTTCAGTGTTTAAATCCACCGCGGTCTGTAGTCTCAGTGTTTAAATCCACCGCGGTCTGTAGTCTCAGTGTTTAAATCCACCGCGGTCTGTAGTTTCAGTATTTAAATCCACCGCGGTCTGTAGTCTCAGTGTTTAAATCCACCGCGGTCTGTAGTTTCAGTGTTTAAATCCACCGCGGTCTGTAGTCTCAGTGTTTAAATCCACCGCGGTCTGTAGTCTCAGTGTTTAAATCCACCGCGGTCTGTAGTCTCAGTGTTTAAATCCACCGCGGTCTGTAGTCTCAGTGTTTAAATCCACCGCGGTCTGTAGTTTCAGTGTTTAAATCCACCGCGGTCTGTAGTCTCAGTGTTTAAATCCACCGCGGTCTGTAGTCTCAGTGTTTAAATCCACCGCGGTCTGTAGTCTCAGTGTTTAAATCCACCGCGGTCTGTAGTTTCAGTGTTTAAATCCACCGCGGTCTGTAGTTTCAGTGTTTAAATCCACCGCGGTCTGTGGTTTCAGTGTTTAAATCCACCGCGGTCTGTAGTCTCAGTGTTTAAATCCACCGCGGTCTGTAGTTTCAGTGTTTAAATCCACCGCGGTCTGTAGTCTCAGTGTTTAAATCCACCGCGGTCTGTAGTTTCAGTGTTTAAATCCACCGCGGTCTGTAGTTTCAGTGTTTAAATCCACCGCGGTCTGTAGTTTCAGTGTTTAAATCCACCGCGGTCTGTAGTTTCAGTGTTTAAATCCACCGCGGTCTGTAGTTTCAGTGTTTAAATCCACCGCGGTCTGTAGTTTCAGTGTTTAAATCCACCGCGGTCTGTAGTTTCAGTGTTCAGGGATTAGAGCCTTTCCCCAGGACGTATTACTCTCGCTCTCTCTCTCTCTCTGTCACACACACACACACACACACACACACACACACACACACGAGACAGACCAGCCTGCATGCACACACACACACTGATTCACACACACATATTGAACGGCTCACACTGACACACACACACATACAGACAAGCTCGCACTCGCATATAGACCAACACACACACACACACACACACACAGACCAGCCTGCATGCACACACACACACACACACACACACACACACACACACACACACAAGCTCAGCGTAACCATAGCGAAGACACCGTCAGAGAGAGTGGTAAATAATATAACCTATGTATGAGCTGATGCCTGGATTCCATCATTCATTCTCTCTGTCTGCATCCCACATCACACCCTATTCTCTAAATAGTGCACTACTTTTGACCAGGGCCCACAGGGGGCACTATATAAGGGATAGGCTGCCATTTGGGATACAAGCCTATGTGATTGCATGAGTCATTTCTGTGGTTCATGTTGAAGTCAACTAGGTTCTACTGAAGAGGGTCTAGGCCGAGCAGAAATGCAGTTACAATGAGCTGAGAGGACTGTTGGTCCAAAACTATGAGCTGAGAGGACTGTTGGTCCGAAACTATGAGCTGAGAGGACTGTCGGTCCGAAACTATGAGCTGAGAGGACTGTTGGTCCAAAACTATGAGCTGAGAGGACTGTTGGTCCGAAACTATGAGCTGAGAGGACTGTTGGACCAAAACTATGAGCTGAGAGGACTGTTGGACCAAAACTATGAGCTGAGAGGACTGTTGGACCAAAACTATGAGCTGAGAGGACTGTTGGACCAAAACTATGAGCTGAGAGGACTGTCGGTCCGAAACTATGAGCTGAGAGGACTGTCGGTCCAAAACTATGAGCTGAGAGGACTGTCGGTCCAAAACTATGAGCTGAGAGGACTGTTGGACCAAAAGTATGAGCTGAGAGGACTGTCGGTCCGAAACTATGAGCTGAGAGGACTGTCGGTCTAAGGCGGAGGTGATAAGATCCTTGACTAGTCTCAAAGCACTTCATGATGGCAGAAGTGAGTGCTACGGGCGGTAGTCATTTAGTTAAAACCTCTTACTTTTACCCCCTCCTTTTTCGAACATTCTGTTAAAAATCGCGCAACTTTTCAGCGTCCTGCTACTCATGCCAGGAATATAGTATATGCATATGATTAGTATGTGTGGATAGAAAACACTCTGAAGTTTCTAAAACTGGTTAAATCACGGCTGTGACTATAACAGATCGTGTGTTTCATTGAAAAACGCAAGAAAAACTGCTCTCTGAAAGCTAAAAATAATTTCCATAAGTCACTTTCATGGGTTGTTAAAAGGGCACAAAATTTAATATCGACCTGCATGCAATTCATACAGATTCCACACGATGTCGCCATTGTCGTCATTTTCAATTGAGTTTTTTGTTGGAAAATCCAACTAACTGGATTCCGTTTCTTCCGGTCTCCACCAGGATGTTTTCAATGTGCACATTGGCAGCCATTGATTTGCAGACGAGGAGCTATTGAATATACATCGCCCTGTAATCATTTTGATAGATTATAAACGTTTACTAATACCTAAAGTTGGATTACAAAAGGATTTCGAAGTGTTTTGTGAAAGTTTATCGTCGACTTTTTTAATTTTAAAAAATGACACAGCGTTTAAAAACGATGTTTTTTTCTGAATGACACTGCTTCCATAGAAAGCTATTTTGGGTATATATGGACCGATTTAAACGAAAAAAAGACCCAATAGTGATGTTTATGGGGCATATAGGAGTGCCAAGAAAGAAGCTCGTCAAAGGTAATGAATGTTTTATATTTTATTTCTGCGTTTTGTGTAGCGCCGGCTAAGCTATATCTTTGTTTACATCGCATTCAGGCATTTTGGGGTGTTGCATGCTATCAGATAATAGCTTCTCATGCTTTCGCCGAAAAGCATTTTAAAAATCTGACTTGTTGGCTAGGTTCACAACGAGTGTAGCTTTAATTCAATACTCTGCTTGTGAATTTTGATGCACGTTTGAGTTTTAACGAGTACATTTAGCATTTAGCGTAGCGCATTTGCATTTCCAGGTGTCTACTTGAGACGCAGATGAAAGAAAGAAAGAAAAAGAAAGAAAGAAGTTAAGTTATTTTAGGAACAATGGTGGGCGTCTTGAAGCATGTGGGGACAGCAGACTGTGACAGGGTCCGTAAACACACCAGCCAGCTGGTCTGCGCATGCTCTGAGGACACAGCTAGGGATGCTGTCTGGGTCAGCAACCTTCCGAGGGTTAACACGTTTAAATGTCTTACTTACGTCGGCCACCGAGAAGGAGAGTCCCGCTTGAATTCACGCTCTTGGACACAGCTATTAGCATCCGTAGCATTCTTCAACTTCGTGTTGCGTTTTGGGGTTGCGACGAATCCTCGACCTCGGCTGCAGCACGCGGTCATCTCGTCTGATATGTAAATTCTTAACTCGCATGTTTTATTTATACCCCAGGGTTGGGTGTTTCCGGCAAGTTCTCTGGGCATATGTAGTTACGAGGCAAAGTCTAGATTTGACTCAGATCCAATTTAGACAACCAACTAAACTGAACCGATTCCGACAACATATCCAGAGAGAGCCATGTTTCCGTGAAACAGAGAATGTTACAATCTCTGATGTCTCTCTGGAAGGCAACCCTTGGCTCTAATTTCGTCTACCTTGTTGTCAAGAGACTGGGCGAGTAATATACTCGGAAGGGGTGGGTGGTGTGCACGCCTTCGAAGTCTGACCAAGGAGGCCGCTCCGTCTACTACTTCTGCGGCGACGTTGTTTTGGGCCGGCCTCTGGAATTAGATCCAATGTCCTGGGTTGTGGTGCGAACAAAGAATCTGCTTCAGGAAAGTCATATTCCTGGTCGTAATGTTGGTAAGTTGACGTCATTCTTACATCCAATTGTTATTCCCAGCTGTATGTAATAACACTTAAGATTTACTGGGGTAACAATGTAAGAAATAATACATAAATAATATATTTAAAAAATACCCCATAGTTTCCTAAGGACTCGAAGCGAGGACGCCCATCTCTGTCGGCGTCATCTTGTCACTCTAGAGAAGCTTAATACCAATTACCATCTGGATCTAAATGTTATTAGTTTTAGGGCTGTTTCTCTTCGGGGTCAATGCCTGGTTGCTGTGAAAGGCACTTTATGTGTGTTTAAACGGGAGAGCTATATCAATCTAATTTAAACCAGAATGTAATTTGAGTGACTTGGTTTAAATTGAGTTGTGTGGAACCAGATGTGTGTTTTAAATGCTACGTTACGGTATGACCATACCCTATATGGCACCCTATCCCCTATATAGAACACTACTGTTGACCAGGACCCTATTCCCTATATAGTGCACTACTGTTGACCAGGACCCTATTCCCTATATAGTGCACTACTGTTGACCAGGACCCTATTCCCTATATAGTCCACTACTGTTGACCAGGTGCCATTTGGAACGGGGTTTACAGAGACTAGGTTGTATCCCCGGGCCCCTCGAAAACCTCCAGATTATGTTACTGGATATTTATGTTTCATTTAGGAATCTTGGCATAGTTTGTCCTGGTGTGGTGGTCTATCCCAGTGGAGCAGCTGTGGAGAATTACACACAGACTCTATACTGTCGTTGTTAGGTGGAGTGCAAAATGACATCATCCACTTCTCTCCTTGATATCCCGCGTTCCAAATGGCACACTCTTCTCTTTTTGGTGTACTGCTTTAGACCAGGGGCCCAACAGGGCGTGCACTGCTTTAGACCAGGGCCCCAACAGGGCGTGCACTGCTTTAGACCAGGGGCCCAACAGGGAGTGCACTACTTTAGACCAGGGCCCCAACAGGGCGTGCACTGCTTTAGACCAGGGCCCCAACAGGGAGTGCACTACTTTAGACCAGGGCCCCGACAGGGCGTGCACTACTTTAGACCAGGGCCCCAACAGGGCGTGCACTACTTAGGGTCAGACTGTTATATATGGAGTATTTCTCCTGTCTTATTCGGTGTCCTGTGTGAATTTAAGTGTGCTCTCTCTAAATCTCTCTTTCTCTCTTTCTTTCACTCTCTTGGAGGACCTGAGCCCTAGGACCATGCCTCAGGACTACCTGGCATGATAACTCCTTGCTGTCCCCAGTCCACCTGGCCGTGCTGCTGCTCCAGTTTCAACTGTTCTGCCTGCGGCTATGGAACCCTGACCTGTTCACCGGACGTGCTACCTGTCCCAGACCTGCTGTTTTCAACTCTCTAGAGACAGCAGGAGGGGTAGAGATACTCTTAATGACATTTACTCCTGTGGTGCTGACCTGTTGCACCCTCGACAACCACTGTGATTATTATTATTGGACCATGCTGGTCATTTATGAACATTTGAACATCTTGGCCATGTTCTGTTATAATCTCCACCCGGCACAGCCAGAAGAGGACTGGCCACCCCACATAGCCTGGTTCCTCTCTAGGTTTCGGCCTTTCTAGGGAGTTTTTCCTAGCCACCGTGCTTCTACACCTGTATTGCTTGCTGTTGGGGGCTTTAGGCTGGGTTTCTGTACAGCACTTTGAGATATCAGCTGATGTACGAAGGGCTATATAAATACATTTGATTGATTGATTTAGACCAGGGCCCAACAGAGAGTGCACTACTTTAGACCAGGGCCCAACAGAGAGTGTATTCCTTTAGACCAGGGCCCAACAGAGAGTGTATTCCTTTAGACCAGGGCCCAACAGAGAGTGCATTCCTTTAGACCAGGGCCCAACAGAGAGTGTATTCCTTTAGACCAGGGCCCAACAGAGAGTGCATTCCTTTAGACCAGGGCCCAACAGGGAGTGTATTCCTTTAGACCAGGGCCCAACAGAGAGTGTATTCCTTTAGACCAGGGCCCAACAGAGAGTGTATTCCTTTAGACCAGGGCCCAACAGAGAGTGTATTCCTTTAGACCAGGGCCCAACAGAGAGTGCACTACTTTAGACCAGGGCCCAACAGAGACTGCATTCCTTTAGACCAGGGCCCAACAGAGAGTGTATTCCTTTAGACCAGGGCCCAACAGGGAGTGCATTCCTTTAGACCAGGGCCCAACAGAGAGTGTATTCCTTTAGACCAGGGCCCAACAGAGAGTGCACTACTTTAGACCAGGGCCCAACAGAGAGTGTATTCCTTTAGACCAGGGCCCAACAGGGAGTGTATTCCTTTAGACCAGGGCCCAACAGGGAGTGTATTCCTTTAGACCAGGGCCCAACAGGGAGTGTATTCCTTTAGACCAGGGCCCAACAGGGAGTGTATTCCTTTAGACCAGGGCCCAACAGAGAGTGCACTACTTTAGACCAGGGCCCAACAGAGAGTGCACTACTTTAGACCAGGGCCCAACAGGGAGTGTATTCCTTTAGACCAGGGCCCCAACAGGGAGTGCACTACTTTAGACCAGGGCCCAACAGAGAGTGTATTCCTTTAGACCAGGGCCCAACAGAGTGTGTATTCCTTTAGACCAGGGCCCAACAGAGTGTATTCCTTTAGACCAGGGCCCAACAGAGAGTGCATTCCTTTAGACCAGGGCCCAACAGAGAGTGTATTCCTTTAGACCAGGGCCCAACAGAGAGTGTATTCCTTTAGACCAGGGCCCAACAGGGAGTGCGCTACTTTAGACCAGGGCCCAACAGGGAGTGCACTACTTTAGACCAGGGCCCAACAGAGAGTGTATTCCTTTAGACCAGGGCCCAACAGGGAGTGTATTCCTTTAGACCAGGGCCCAACAGGGAGTATATTCCTTTAGACCAGGGCCCAACAGGGAGTGTATTCCTTTAGACCAGGGCCCAACAGGGAGTGTATTCCTTTAGACCAGGGGCCCAACAGAGAGTGTATTCCTTTAGACCAAGGGCCCAACAGAGAGTGTATTCCTTTAGACCAGGGCCCAACAGAGAGTGTATTCCTTTAGACCAGGGCCCAACAGGGAGTGTATTCCTTTAGACCAGGGCCCAACAGAGAGTGTATTCCTTTAGACCAGGGCCCAACAGAGAGTGTATTCCTTTAGACCAGGGCCCAACAGAGAGTGTATTCCTTTAGACCTGGGCCCAACAGGGAGTGCACTACTTTAGACCAGGGCCCCAAAAAGGAGTGCACTACTTTAGACCAGGGCCCCAAAAGGGAGTGCACTACTTTAGACCAGGGCCCAACAGAGAGTGTATTCCTTTAGACCAGGGCCCAACAGAGAGTGTATTCCTTTAGACCAGGGCCCAACAGAGAGTGTATTCCTTTAGACCTGGGCCCAACAGGGAGTGCACTACTTTAGACCAGGGCCCCAAAAAGGGAGTGCACTACTTTAGACCAGGGCCCCAAAAAGGGAGTGCACTACTTTAGACCAGGGGCCCAACAGAGAGTGTATTACTTTAGACCAGGGCCCAACAGAGAGTGTATTCCTTTAGACCAGGGCCCAACAGAGAGTGTATTCCTTTAGACCTGGGCCCAACAGAGAGTGTATTCCTTTAGACCAGGGCCCAACAGAGAGTGCATTCCTTTAGACCAGGGCCCAACAGAGAGTGTATTCCTTTAGACCAGGGCCCAACAGAGAGTGTATTCCTTTAGACCTGGGCCCAACAGGGAGTGCACTACTTTAGACCAGGGCCCCAAAAAGGGAGTGCACTACTTTAGACCAGGGCCCCAAAAGGGAGTGCACTACTTTAGACCAGGGCCCAACAGGGAGTGCACTACTTTAGACCAGGGCCCAACAGGGAGTGCACTACTTTAGACCAGGGCCCCAACAGGGCGTGCACTGCTTTAGACCAGGGCCCCAACAGGGAGTGCACTACTTTAGACCAGGGCCCAAAAGGGAGTGCACTACTTTAGACCAGGGCCCAACAGGGAGTGCACTACTTTAGACCAGGGCCCAACAGGGAGTGCACTACTTTAGACCAGGGCCCCAACAGGGAGTGCACTGCTTTAGACCAGGGCCCCAACAGGGAGTGCACTGCTTTAGACCAGGGCCCCAACAGGGAGTGCACTGCTTTAGACCAGGGCCCCAACAGGGAGTGCACTGCTTTAGACCAGGGCCCCAACAGGGAGTGCACTACTTTAGACCAGGGCCCCAACAGGGAGTGCACTACTTTAGACCAGGGCCCCAACAGGGAGTGTATTCCTTTAGACCAGGGCCCCAACAGGGAGTGCACTGCTTTAGACCAGGGCCCCAACAGGGAGTGCACTGCTTTAGACCAGGGCCCCACTTTAGACCAGGGCCCCAACAGGGAGTGCACTACTCTAGACCAGGGCCCCAACAGGGAGTGCACTACTCTAGACCAGGGCCCCAACAGGGAGTGCACTACTCTAGACCAGGGCCCCAACAGGAAGTGTATTCCTTTAGACCAGGGCCCCAACAGGAAGTGTATTCCTTTAGACCAGGGCCCAACAGGGAGTGTATTCCTTTAGACCAGGGCCCGACAGGGAGTGTATTCCTTTAGACCAGGGCCCAACAGGGAGTGTATTCCTTTAGACCAGGGCCCAACAGGGAGTGTATTCCTTTAGACCAGGGCCCGACAGGGAGTGTATTCCTTTAGACCAGGGCCCGACAGGGAGTGTATTCCTTTAGACCAGGGCCCAACAGGGAGTGTATTCCTTTAGACCAGGGCCCAACAGGGAGTGTATTCCTTTAGACCAGGGCCCCAACAGGGAGTGCACTACTTTAGACCAGGGCCCCAACAGGGAGTGCACTGCTTTAGACCAGGGCCCCAACAGGGAGTGTATTCCTTTAGACCAGGGCCCAACAGGGAGTGTATTCCTTTAGACCAGGGCCCCAACAGGGAGTGTATTCCTTTAGACCAGGGCCCCAACAGGGAGTGTATTCCTTTAGACCAGGGCCCCAACAGGGAGTGTATTCCTTTAGACCAGGGCCCAACAGGGAGTGTATTCCTTTAGACCAGGGCCCCAACAGGGAGTGTATTCCTTTAGACCAGGGCCCAACAGGGAGTGCACTACTTTAGACCAGGGCCCAACAGGGAGTGCACTACTTTAGACCAGGGCCCAACAGGGAGTGTATTCCTTTAGACCAGGGCCCAACAGGGAGTGCACTGCTTTAGACCAGGGCCCAACAGGGAGTGCACTGCTTTAGACCAGGGCCCAACAGGGAGTGTATTCCTTTAGACCAGGGCCCCAACAGGGCGTGTATTCCTTTAGACCAGGGCCCCAACAGGGAGTGCACTGCTTTAGACCAGGGCCCAACAGGGAGTGTATTCCTTTAGACCAGGGCCCCAACAGGGAGTGTATTCCTTTAGACCAGGGCCCCAACAGGGAGTGCACTGCTTTAGACCAGGGCCCAACAGGGAGTGTATTCCTTTAGACCAGGGCCCCAACAGGGAGTGTATTCCTTTAGACCAGGGCCCCAACAGGGAGTGCACTGCTTTAGACCAGGCCCCAACAGGGAGTGCACTACTTTAGACCAGGGCCCCAACAGGGAGTGCACTGCTTTAGACCAGGGCCCCAACAGGGAGTGCACTGCTTTAGACCAGGGCCCCAACAGGGAGTGCACTACTTTAGACCAGGGCCCAACAGGGAGTGTATTCCTTTAGACCAGGGCCCCAACAGGGAGTGTATTCCTTTAGACCAGGGCCCCAACAGGGAGTGCACTCCTTAAGACCAGGGCCCAACAGGGAGTGTATTCCTTTAGACCAGGGCCCCAACAGGGAGTGTATTCCTTTAGACCAGGGCCCCAACAGGGAGTGCACTGCTTTAGACCAGGGCCCAACAGGGAGTGTATTCCTTTAGACCAGGGCCCCAACAGGGAGTGTATTCCTTTAGACCAGGGCCCCAACAGGGAGTGCACTGCTTTAGACCAGGCCCCAACAGGGAGTGCACTACTTTAGACCAGGGCCCCAACAGGGAGTGCACTGCTTTAGACCAGGGCCCCAACAGGGAGTGCACTGCTTTAGACCAGGGCCCCAACAGGGAGTGCACTACTTTAGACCAGGGCCCCAACAGAGAGTGCACTACTTTAGACCAGGGCCCCAACAGGGAGTGCACTACTTTAGACCAGGGCCCAACAGGGAGTGCACTACTTTAGACCAGGGCCCAACAGGAAGTGCACTCGGCTAACATTTCAGATGCAGGTTTTGTTTTTTCTATGGAGAAATACATTGTAAATTCCCAGAAGTAAGTGGGCTGGGCTGGGCAGGGCTGGGCAGGGCAGGGCAGGGCTGGGCAGGGCAGGGCAGGGCTGGGCAGGGCAGGGCTGGGCAGGGCTGGGCAGGGCAGGGCTGGGCAGGGCAGGGCAGGGCAGGGCTGGGCAGGGCAGGGCTGGGCAGGGCTGGGCAGGGCAGGGCAGGGCTGGGCAGGGCAGGGCTGGGCAGGGCTGGGCAGGGCAGGGCTGGGCAGGGCTGGGCAGGGCAGGGCTGGGCATGGCTGCTCCACAGTGCCTCAGGAATGTCTGTTCCATGAGGCTTGCCCAGTTCAGGGTGGTCAGTGTGACCGTCTCTGTCTGTCTGAATCTGTGGGTGAGTAATTCACTGAAGGACACAGATTACAATAAGATCCGTCTGTAGATAATGCTTTATATCCAACCTTACAAATATATATTTTTTTCCAAAGGAACAGAGAGTATCTTTCTAGAAGGAAGAAGATATCTTTGATAATTCCCAAAGAACATTAATTCAGTTTTGCCTGCCTCCTAATTTTAGTTGGCTTGAGTTGAATGGTGGAGACTCTCAAATAGGCTGTTAAAATATATTAGACAATGAATCTAGTCATTTGTTTTGTTTGTTGTTACTTACAACCTCATGCTAATCACATTAGCCTACGTTAGCTCAACCGTCCCGCGGGGAGGGGAGGGGGGGGGGGACGACACCGATCCCGTAGAGGCTCTAGCTAACGTTGCCCATTAGTGGAAGATAGGCTAGCGAGCAAGCATTTTAGCCAGGTAGCCGAGGACAACGACAACAAAGATACTGTATGACATAGTTTCATCAACATGAAAGACAGGAAGATGGCATTTCTCTACAAGTAGGGTGAGTCAACATGTGTTTTCTACTTTCTCACTCACACACACACACGCACACACACACACACACACACACACACACACACACACACATACACAGAAATGAGTAACATGGACAGCCACATCATATTTAGCTTATGTTGATTGGACTAAATAGTTTTTCTGGTATCTTTTAGTTGTCACTGTATTAGACTAATCAGAGGTGATTAGATTATGTTGAAATGGTGCTGGAATAGCGGAGGCAGCTCCTGTTTTATTTGTGACTTCCTGTAACTCTCCATGGTTCTAAATCAATAGTTGTTTAGTGGTTCATGCTGTAGATCATGTAACGAACTGTCTGTTACTGCACATGCAATATAATATGCTTTGTGGACTTCACTGGACAGAGGATGCTATCTGGTATTGTGATAAAACAAAGGTGTGGATGAATCTATTCTGCCACTGTGTCTCGGGCCTTAGGCCCTATATATCACTGTGTCTTCTTACTGTCTCGGGCCTTAGGCCCTATATACCACTGTGTCTTCTTACTGTCTCGGGCCTTAGGCCCTATATATCACTGTGTCTTCTTACTGTCTCGGGCCTTAGGCCCTATATATCACTGTGTCTTCTTACTGTCTCGGGCCTTAGGCCCTATATACCACTGTGTCTTCTTACTGTCTCGGGCCTTAGGCCCTATATACCACTGTGTCTTCTTACTGTCTCGGGCCTTAGGCCCTATATATCACTGTGTCTTCTTACTGTCTCGGGCCTTAGGCCCTATATATCACTGTGTCTTCTTACTGTCTCGGGCCTTAGGCCCTATATATCACTGTGTCTTCTTACTGTCTCGGGCCTTAGGCCCTATATATCACTGTGTCTTCTTACTGTCTCGGGCCTTAGGCCCTATATATCACTGTGTCTTCTTACTGTCTCGGGCCTTAGGCCCTATATACCACTGTGTCTTCTTACTGTCTCGGGCCTTAGGCCCTATATACCACTGTGTCTTCTTACTGTCTCGGGCCTTAGGCCCTATATATCACTGTGTCTTCTTACTGTCTCGGGCCTTAGGCCCTATATATCACTGTGTCTTCTTACTGTCTCGGGCCTTAGGCCCTATATATCACTGTGTCTTCTTACTGTCTCGGGCCTTAGGCCCTATATATCACTGTGTCTTCTTACTGTCTCGGGCCTTAGGCCCTATATATCACTGTGTCTTCTTACTGTCTCGGGCCTTAGGCCCTATATACCACTGTGTCTTCTTACTGTCTCGGGCCTTAGGCCCTATATATCACTGTGTCTTCTTACTGTCTCGGGCCTTAGGCCCTATATATCACTGTGTCTTCTTACTGTCTCGGGCCTTAGGCCCTATATACCACTGTGTCTTCTTACTGTCTCGGGCCTTAGGCCCTATATATCACTGTGTCTTCTTACTGTCTCGGGCCTTAGGCCCTATATATCACTGTGTCTTCTTACTGTCTCGGGCCTTAGGCCCTATATATCACTGTGTCTTCTTACTGTCTCGGGCCTTAGGCCCTATATAACCACTGTGTCTTCTTACTGTCTCGGGCCTTAGGCCCTATATACCACTGTGTCTTCTTACTGTCTCGGGCCTTAGGCCCTATATATCACTGTGTCTTCTTACTGTCTCGGGCCTTAGGCCCTATATATCACTGTGTCTTCTTACTGTCTCGGGCCTTAGGCCCTATATATCACTGTGTCTTCTTACTGTCTCGGGCCTTAGGCCCTATATATCACTGTGTCTTCTTACTGTCTCGGGCCTTAGGCCCTATATATCACTGTGTCTTCTTACTGTCTCGGGCCTTAGGCCCTATATATCACTGTGTCTTCTTACTGTCTCGGGCCTTAGGCCCTATATATCACTGTGTCTTCTTACTGTCTCGGGCCTTAGGCCCTATATATCACTGTGTCTTCTTACTGTCTCGGGCCTTAGGCCCTATATATCACTGTGTCTTCTTACTGTCTCGGGCCTTAGGCCCTATATACCACTGTGTCTTCTTACTGTCTCGGGCCTTAGGCCCTATATATCACTGTGTCTTCTTACTGTCTCGGGCCTTAGGCCCTATATATCACTGTGTCTTCTTACTGTCTCGGGCCTTAGGCCCTATATATCACTGTGTCTTCTTACTGTCTCGGGCCTTAGGCCCTATATATCACTGTGTCTTCTTACTGTCTCGGGCCTTAGGCCCTATATATCACTGTGTCTTCTTACTGTCTCGGGCCTTAGGCCCTATATATCACTGTGTCTTCTTACTGTCTCGGGCCTTAGGCCCTATATATCACTGTGTCTTCTTACTGTCTCGGGCCTTAGGCCCTATATACCACTGTGTCTTCTTACTGTCTCGGGCCTTAGGCCCTATATATCACTGTGTCTTCTTACTGTCTCGGGCCTTAGGCCCTATATATCACTGTGTCTTCTTACTGTCTCGGGCCTTAGGCCCTATATACCACTGTGTCTTCTTACTGTCTCGGGCCTTAGGCCCTATATACCACTGTGTCTTCTTACTGTCTCGGGCCTTAGGCCCTATATACCACTGTGTCTTCTTACTGTCTCGGGCCTTAGGCCCTATATATCACTGTGTCTTCTTACTGTCTCGGGCCTTAGGCCCTATATATCACTGTGTCTTCTTACTGTCTCGGGCCTTAGGCCCTATATATCACTGTCTTCTTACTGTCTCGGGCCTTAGGCCCTATATATCACTGTGTCTTCTTACTGTCTCGGGCCTTAGGCCCTATATACCACTGTGTCTTCTTACTGTCTCGGGCCTTAGGCCCTATATATCACTGTGTCTTCTTACTGTCTCGGGCCTTAGGCCCTATATATCACTGTGTCTTCTTACTGTCTCGGGCCTTAGGCCCTATATATCACTGTGTCTTCTTACTGTCTCGGGCCTTAGGCCCTATATATCAAGGTATCAAGGCATATGAACTAACAGGTTATAGAGCAAACAAGCAATTATCACAACACAAAGGTTGTAATATGGCTTGTGGGGCCCAGTGATTTTACCCATGCACCGCTATTGGTCTATCCATTATATTTACATAATCAGTAGAGTGTTCTATTCTAACAGAAACTACACTGAGAACGCAATCCAGCCAAAGACAGTGAGAAGATCTGCTGTGTGCATCAGCCAGAAATGATTCCTCGGAAGGAATTTCAGGGCGCTAGGACCGCGCACGGCTCTGTTTGAATGCGCAAATCCCAGTCAAGCAGAGAGACTGTTCGCTCTCTCTATCCGAATAGCTCTTTACCGGTGAGGCTGTTTGCTGCGCACCGCGAGCCATAACCGGAGAAGCACTTTTTGCGCACCTCTCCTCCAGCTCCGTCTCCGGTTCCAAAAGAACCACCAAGCGAACCTGAACCGGAGATTAACCATCTGGGGGTTTCAGGACAGAGTTCTCCTTATGGGCTCACGATGCGCAGGATACGGGCCAACGCCATCGCTATCTTGACCGTAGCGTGGATCCTGGGAACATTTTATTACCTGTGGCAGGACAATAAACCGCACTCATCATCATCCCCAGCCTCGCAGCCCCGCGTCGCGGACATCAGGAGACATGCCGACGGCGGGAGGCTGGAGATCCACCGAGACGACAGGACCATTCCGTTGATTGTGAGTGACAGATTGAGAGGAGAGGAGAGCAGAGCAGCGTGATGGGAGAGACGGAGAACCGAGAGAGCGATAGAAGGGGTAGGGAAGCGGCTAGCTGTGGCTGTGCTGCTGCAGGGGAGTGTGTGTTGCATGTTGATGCACAGTGGGTTATCTCTGTTGCTGCTCACCCACCACCTCACGGAGTTGTTGCATGTTGATGCACAGTGGGTTATCTCTGTTGCTGCTCACCCACCACCTCACGGAGTCTAATATTTGTGTTGAGCGCAGAGAACCTGTGCGTCGACGCTGTGGTCCATTTCCTATAATGAATCTGAACTCCTAAATATGATATTTCTGCTACCGCATTATTTTTGCGTTATTTTCAGTGGTGGAACAAGTGCCCTGTCGTCATACTTGAGTAAAAGTCAAGATACCTTAATAGAAAATGACTCAAGTGAAAGTTGAATGTAAAATACTACTTGAGTTTAAGTCTAAAAGTATTTGATTTTAAATATACTTAAATATCAAATGTAAATGTCATTTAAAAAATATACTTAAGTATAAATAATTAAAAAAAAATCCTCATATTAAGAGAACCAGACAACACCCTTTTATATATATATTTATTTACAGATAGCCAGGGATACACTCCAACACAGACATCATTTACAAATAAAGCATTTGTGTTTAATGAGTCCTTCAGATCAGAGGCAGTAGAGAGGATCAACGATGTTCTCTTGATAAATGTGTGAATTGGACCATTTTCCTGTCCTGCTAAGCATTCCAAATGTAACAAGTACTTTTGGGTGTCAGGGGGAAATGTAAGGAGTAAAAAGTACATTATTTTCTTCAAGAATGTAGTGAAGTAAAAGTTGTCAAAAATATGATTAGTAAAGTACAGATACCCCCCCAAAAGTACTTAAGTAGTACTTTAAAGTATTTTGACTTAAGTACTTTACACCAGTGATTATTTTCATCTGTTACCTTGTGCCGGATGTCATGCATTTCAATGAGGGGACATCCACAATGCAATGCCCCCTTGCAGTTGAAGGCTCGGTTGCGAGACTGCCACCAGATACTAATAAGAACGAATCTAACTCTGCGTCGTCCAGCCAGAGTCCATTGAAGAACAGGAAGTTACCAAACCACAAGAAGATGAAAATATGTGGGGAGTTTTTCAGCTGAGAAAATATATTTATCCTGTCTCGATCTTCCAAAATAAATGTGATTTCTGACGAGAGACACTCTCCTCCATCCTGTGTTACAAACACTACATTTTGTCCTGGCGGGGCAAGACTCTGAAGATGACGTCCTGCGTAATACATCACAATGTAAACGGGGCCTTAGAGCGTATATAACTCATCTGATCTGTGTTAGAGCGTATATAACTGATCTGATCTGTGTTGGAGCGTATATAACTGATCTGATCTGTGTTAGAGCGTATATAACTGATCTGATCTGTGTTAGAGCGTATATAACTGATCTGATCTGTGTTGGAGCGTATATAACTGATCTGATCTGTGTTGGAGCGTATATAACTGATCTGATCTGTGTTGGAGCGTATATAACTGATCTGATCTGTGTTGGAGCGTATATAACTGATCTGTGTTGGAGCGTATATAACTGATATGATCTGTGTTGGAGCGTATATAACTGATCTGATCTGTGTTGGAGCGTATATAACTGATCTGTGTTGGAGCGTATATAACTGATCTGATCTGTGTTGGAGCGTATATAACTGATCTGATCTGTGTTGGAGCGTATATAACTGATCTGATCTGTGTTGGAGCGTATATAACTGATCTGTGTTGGAGCGTATATAACTGATCTGATCTGTGTTGGAGCGTATATAACTGATCTGATCTGTGTTGGAGCGTATATAACTGATCTGATCTGTGTTGGAGCGTATATAACTGATCTGATCTGTGTTGGAGCGTATATACACTACCATTCAAAGTTTGTGGTCACTTAGAAATGTCCTTGTTTTTGAAAGAAAAGCACATTTGTGGTCCATTGAAATAACAGAAATTGATCAGAAACACAAGTGTCGACATTGTTAATGTTGTAAATGACTGTTGTAGCTTGAAACGGATGAGTTTTTATGGAATATCTACATAGGCGCTCGGAGGCCCATTATCAGCAGCCGTCACTCCTGTGTTCCAATGGCACGTTGTGTTAGCTAATCCAAGTTTATCATTTCAAAAGGATAATTGAGCATTAGAAAACCCTTTCGCAATTATGTTAGCACAGCTGAAAACTGTTGTTCTGATTAAAGAAGCAATGAAACTGTCCTTTAGACTAGTTGAGTATCTGGAGCATCAGCATTTGTGGGTTCGATTACAGGCTCAAAATGGCCAAAAACAAAGGACTTTCTTCTGAAACTCGTCAGTCTATTCTTGTTCTGAGAAATGAAGGCTATTCCATGTGAGACATTGCCAAGAATCTGAAGATCTTGAACAACGCTGTGTATTACTCTCTTCACAGAACACTTCAAACTGTCTCTAACCAGAATAGAAAGAGGAGTGGGAGGCCCCGGTGCACAACTGAGCAAGAGGACAAGTACATTAGAGTGTCTAGTTTGAGAAACAGACGCCTCACAAGTCCTTAACTGGCAGCTTCATTAAATAGTACCCGCAAAACACCAGTCTCCATGTCAACAGTGAAGAGACGACTCCGGGATGCTGGCCTTCTAGGCAGAGTTCCTCTGTCCAGTGTCTGTGTTCTTTTGCCAATCTTTATTTATTTTTCCAATTTTTATTGGCCAGTCTGAGAGATGGCCTTTTCTTTGCAACTCTGCCAAGAAGGTCAGCATCCCGGAGTCACCTCTTCACTGTTGACGTTGAGCCTGGTGTTTTGCGGGTACTATTTAATGAAGCTGCCAGTTGAGGACTTGTGAGGCGTCTGTTTCTCAAACTAGACAGTAATGTACTGCGCTCTAATCCCGTAATCCAAACAATACATTTATAAATTTTACATTTGTTCACAAACTGTATTTAACACCAAGGAAACGTTTTACGATGGGATTGGCCCCAACTCCCAACTGGTCAATATGTCCCCGAAATCAGTAGGTACATTACGTCATATTTTTTTATTTCACCTATTTAACCAGGTAGGCCAGATCACCTTTATTTAACCAGGTAGGCCAGATCACCTTTATTTAACCAGGTAGGCCAGAACACCTTTATTTAACCAGGTAGACCAGATCACCTTTATTTAACCAGGTAGACCAGATCACCTTTATTTAACCAGGTAGGCCAGAACACCTTTATTTAACCAGGTAGGCCAGATCACCTTTATTTAACCAGGTAGGCCAGAACACCTTTATTTAACCAGGTAGGCCAGAACACCTTTATTTAACCAGGTAGGCCAGAACACCTTTATTTAACCAGGTAGGCCAGAACACCTTTATTTAACCAGGTAGGCCAGATCACCTTTATTTAACCAGGTAGGCCAGATCACCTTTATTTAACCAGGTAGGCCAGATCACCTTTATTTAACCAGGTAGGCCAGATCACCTTTATTTAACCAGGTAGGCCAGATCACCTTTATTTAACCAGGTAGGCCAGATCACCTTTATTTAACCAGGTAGGCCAGATCACCTTTATTTAACCAGGTAGGCCAGATCACCTTTATTTAACCAGGTAGGCCAGATCACCTTTATTTAACCAGGTAGGCCAGATCACCTTTATTTAACCAGGTAGACCAGATCACCTTTATTTAACCAGGTAGACCAGATCACCTTTATTTAACCAGGTAGACCAGATCACCTTTATTTAACCAGGTAGGCCAGATCACCTTTATTTAACCAGGTAGACCAGATCACCTTTATTTAACCAGGTAGACCAGATCACCTTTATTTAACCAGGTAGACCAGATCACCTTTATTTAACCAGGTAGACCAGATCACCTTTATTTAACCAGGTAGGCCAGATCACCTTTATTTAACCAGGTAGACCAGATCACCTTTATTTAACCAGGTAGGCCAGACCAGATCACCTTTATTTAACCAGGTAGGCCAGATCACCTTTATTTAACCAGGTAGGCCAGATCACCTTTATTTAACCAGGTAGGCCAGATCACCTTTATTTAACCAGGTAGGCCAGATCACCTTTATTTAACCAGGTAGGCCAGATCACCTTTATTTAACCAGGTAGACCAGATCACCTTTATTTAACCAGGTAGGCCAGATCACCTTTATTTAACCAGGTAGACCAGATCACCTTTATTTAACCAGGTAGACCAGATCACCTTTATTTAACCAGGTAGGCCAGATCACCTTTATTTAACCAGGTAGGCCAGATCACCTTTATTTAACCAGGTAGGCCAGTTGAGAACAAATTCTAATTTACAACTGCGACCTGGCCAAGATCAAGCAAAGCAGTGCGACAAAAACAACACAGAGTTACACATGGGAGAAACAAATGTACAGTCAATAACACAATAGAAAAATATATATACAGTGTGTGCAAATGGAGTAAGGAGGTAAGGCAATAAATAGTAGCAAAGTAAATACAATTTGGCAATTTACACTGGAGGGGTATTTGTGCAGATGAGGATGTGCAAGTAGAAATACTGGTGTGTAAAATAGCAGAAAAACAAAAATTATTTTAGCTTTATTTAACCAGGCAAGTCAGTTAAGAACAAATTCTTATTTTCAATGACGGCCTAGGAACAGTGGGTTAACTGCCTGTTCAGGGGCAGAACGACAGATTTGTACCTCGTCAGCTCGGGGGTTTGAACTTGCAACCTTGCGGTTATTAGTACAACGCTCTAACCACTAGGCTACCCTGATGAGGTAGGTAGTTGGTTGAATGGGATATTTCCAGATGGGCTGTATACAGCTGCAGCGATCGGTAAGCTGCTCTGACAGCTTACGCTTAAAGTTAGTGAGGGAGATATGTCTCCAGCTTCAGTGATTTTTGCAGTTCATTCCAGTCATTGGCGGCAGCAGAGAACTGGAAGGAAAGGCAGCCAAAGGAGGTGATGGCTTTGGAGATAACCAGTGAAATATACCTGCTGGAGCACGTGCTACGGGTGGGTGTTGCTATGGTGAACAGTGAGCTGAGATAAGGCGGAGCTTTACCTAGCTAAGACTTATAGATGACCTGGAGCCAGTGGGTTTGGCGAAGAATATGCAGCGAGGACCAGACAACGAGAGCATACTGGTCACAGTGGTGTGTAGTATATGGGGCTTTGGTGACAAAACGGATGGCACTGTGATAGACTGCATCCAATTTGCTGAGTAGAGTGTTGGAGGCTATTTTGTAGATGACGTCGAGGATTGGTAGGATAGTCAGTTTTACTAGGGTAAGTTTGGCAGCATGATAGATTTAACTTTGGATTGGAGATGCTTAATGTGAGTCTGGAAGAAGAGTTTACAGTCTAGCCAGACACCTAGGTATTTATAGTTGTCCACATATTCTAAGAGTAGTGATGATCGTCGGGCGGGCGGGTGCGGGCAGCGATCGGTTGAAGAGCATGCATTTTGTTTTACTTGCATTTAAGAGCAGTTGGAGGCCACAGAAGGAGTGTTGTATGGCATTGTAGCTCGTTTGGAGGTTTGTTAACACAGTGTCCAAAGAGGGGCCAGATGTATACAGAATGGTGTCGTCTGCATAGAGGTGGATCAAGGAATCACTCGCAGCAAGAGCGACATCATTGACATAAGAGAGAAAAGAGTTGGCCTGAGAATTGAACCCCGTGGCACCCCCATAGAGACTGCCAGAGGTCCAGAAAACAGGCCCTCCAATTTGACACAATGAACTCTGTCTGGGAAGTAGTTGGTGAACCAGGCGAGGCAGTCATTAGAGAAACCAAGGCTGTTGAGTCTGCCGATAAGAATGTGGTGATTGACAGAGTCGAAAGCCTTGGCCAGGTCGATGAAGATGGCTGCACAGTACTGTCTTTTATCCATGGCGGTTATGATATCGTTTAGGACTTTGAGTGTGGCTGAGGTGCACCCGTGACCAGCTCGGAAACCAGATTGCATAGCAGAGAAGGTACGGTGGGATTCGAAATGGTCTGTTTGTTCACTTGGCTATCGAAGAATTTAGAAAGGCAGGGCATGATGGATATAGGCTTGTAACAGTTTGGGTCAAGAGTGTCTCCCCCTTTTGAAGAGGGGGATGATGGCGTCCGCTTTCCAATCTTTAGGAATCTCAGACTAAACGTAAGAGAGGTTAGGGGTTGCAACAATGGCGGCGGATAATTTTAAGAAAAGAGGGTCCAGATTGTCTGACCCAGCTGATTTGTAGGGATCCAGATTTTGTAGCTCTTTCAGAACATCAGCTGTCTGGATTTGGGTGAAGGAGAAGTGGGGGGGGGGGGGGGGCTTGGGCCAGTTGCTGTGGGGGGGGGGGGGGTGCAGAGCTGTTGGCCAGGGTTGGGGTAGCCAGGTGGAAGGCATGGCCAGCCATAGAGATTTGCTTATTGAAATTCTCGATAATCATGGATTTATGAGTGGTGACAGTGTTTCCTAGTCTCAGTGCAGTGAGCAGCTGTGATGTGGGAGGGATCTGCAGATAAATGCTTCTGGGGCAAAGTTACAAAGTTAATTTTAAAGTCCATGAGTATAAGCCCCTTGAATCTCTCAATCAATCAGAGAAGATTACTGCTGGCAGGCAGCACTGCCAAGCCGGGGTGGAGACATGTTGGCTGGTTGGGGGAATGGGAGGTTGGGGGTAGAGACATGTTGGCTGGGTGGGGCTGGGAGGTTGGGGGTGGAGACATGTTGGCTGGGTGGGGTTGGGGGAATAGGATGGGAGGTTGGGGTGGAGACATGTTGTCTGGGTGGGGTTGGGGGAATAGGATGGGAGGTTGGGGTGGAGACATGTTGGCTGGGTGGGTTTGGGGGGATAGGATGGGAGGTTGGGGTGGAGACATGTTGACTGGGTGGGGTTGGAGGAATAGGATGGGAGGTTGGGGGAATAGGATGGGAGGTTGGGGTGGGGTGGAGACATGTTGGCTGGTTGGGGGAATAGGATGGGAGGTTGGGGTGGAGACATGTTGGCTGGGTGGGATTGGCGGAATAGAATGGGAGGTTGGGGGAATAGGATGGGAGGTTGGGGGAATAGGATGGGAGATTGGGGGAATAGGATGGGAGGTTGGGGGAATAGGATGGGAGGTTGGGGTGGAGACATGTTGGCTGGGTGGGGTTGGGGGAATAGGATGGGAGGTTGGGGTGGAGACATGTTGGCTGGGTGGGTTTGGGGGAATAGGATGGGAGGTTGGGGTGGAGACATGTTGGCTGGGTGGGGTTGGAGGAATAGGATGGGAGGTTGGGGGAATAGGATGGGAGGTTGGGGTGGAGACATGTTGGCTGGTTGGGGGAATAGGATGGGAGGTTGGGGTGGAGACATGTTGGCTGGGTGGGATTGGCGGAATAGGATGGGAGGTTGGGGGAATAGGATGGGAGGTTGGGGGAATAGGATGGGAGGTTGGGGGAATAGGATGGGAGGTTGGGGTGGAGACATGTTGGGGGAATAGGATGGGAGGTTGGGGTGGAGACATGTTGGGGGAATAGGATGGGAGGTTGGGGGAATAGGATGGGAGGTTGGGGGAATAGGATGGGAGGTTGGGGGTGGAGGCCAACTGATATTTTATTTTCCTGTTTATACTGAATGTTTTATTTATTAAAATCTGTATTTTATTTATTACAATTTCTATGTATTTCTTAGTTTTTTATTTTCTTTTGAGTAGCAGCCTAATTTGAAATGGATAATGTATCTGTTAAAATGTAGAAATAATAAAAGAATACCAACATACATTACATTTTATTTAAAAAAAAAAAACATTATCCAAGGTGCATTCCAGGATATGCTCACATGCAAATAGCCCTCTGGCTATGGATGTCTATGATAAATAAACACCTAACCCAACCCTAACACCTAACCCAACCCTAACACCTAACCCAACCCTAACGCCTAACCCAACCCTAACACCTAACCCAACCCTAACACCTAACCCTAACACCTAACCCAACCCTAACACCTAACCCAACCCTAAACCTAACCCTAACACCTAACCCTAACAACTAATCCTAACCGTAACCCTAACACCTAACCCAACCCTAACACCTAACCCAACCCCAACCCTAACACCTAACCCTAACACCTAACCCAACCCTAACACCTAACCCTAACAACTAATCCTAACCGTAACCCTAACACCTAACCCAACCCTAACGTAACACCTAACCCAACCCTAACGTAACACCTAACCCAACCCCAACCCTAACGTAACCCCTAACCCTAACACCTAACCCAACTCTAACCCTAACACCTAACCCAACCCTAACGTAACACCTAACCCAACCCTAACGTAACACCTAACCCAACCCCAACCCTAACGTAACCCCTAACCCTAACACCTAACCCAACTCTAACCCTAACACCTAACCCAACCCTAACACCTAACCCAACCCCAACCCTAACACCTAACCCTAACACCTAACCCAACCCTAAACCTAACCCTAACACCTAACCCTAACAACTAATCCTAACCGTAACCCTAACACCTAACCCAACCCTAACGTAACACCTAACCCAACCCTAACGTAACACCTAATCCAACCCCAACCCTAACGTAACCCCTAACCCTAACACCTAACCCAACTCTAACCCTAACACCTAACCCAACTCCAACCCTAACGTAACACCTAACCCAACTCCAACCCTAACGTAACACCTAACCCAACCCTAACGTAACACCTAACCCAACCCCAACCCTAACGTAACACCTAACCCAACCCCAACCCTAACGTAACACCTAACCCAACCCTAACACCTAACCCAACCCTAAAGTAACACCTAACCCAACCCTAAACTTTCCATGAGAGCATCTCGGTAAAGCATGGTACAGGAGCCTGGTTTTCCCCATGTCTCGCTCTCTCCCCCTCTTTCTCTGTGTGGTTCCATAACTTCCATAGCAACAGGTGCCCTCCACAACCAGGGTTCATGACATCACTCATGATGAGTAATGTCTTGGCCACATCATGGCTCCTTGCCTGCACTGTTAAAATAGAGAGTCTCAAAACACCATGATTGTGTAATGAAACCAAGTAAAGTATTGAGATCTGAACTGAGATCACAAACTGAGATCTGATTTTTGTGTTTTAAAACAGAAATGTAGTACTCTGAAACACCCACAGTGGTTCTTGGGGACTGCATGTAGCCTAGCGGTTAAGAGCAGGCAGCCGGGCGGTTAAGAGCAGGCAGCCTGGCGGTTAAGAGCAGGCAGCCTGGCGGTTAAGAGCAGGCAGCCGGGCGGTTAAGAGCAGGCAGCCGGGCGGTTAAGAGCAGGCAGCCGGGCGGTTAAGAGCAGGCAGCCGGGCGGTTAAGAGCAGGCAGCCGGGCGGTTAAGAGCAGGCAGCCGAGCGGTTAAGAGCAGGCAGCCGGGCGGTTAAGAGCAGGCAGCCGGGCGGTTAAGAGCAGGCAGCCTGGCGCTTAAGAGCAGGCAGCCTGGCGGTTAAGAGCAGGCAGCCGGGCGGTTAAGAGCAGGCAGACGGGCGGTTAAGAGCAGGCAGACGGGCGGTTAAGAGCAGGCAGCCGGGCGGTTAAGAGCAGGCAGCCGGGCGGTTAAGAGCACATAGCCTAGCGGTTGCTGGTTCAAATCCCTGAGCAGGCAAGATGGAAAAATGTGCCTTTCTACCCTTGAGCACGGCAGTTAGCCCCCAACAACATCTGCTCTCTGAGGGGACACATTTTGGTTGAATGCATTCAGTTGTGCAACTGGCTTGGTATTCTTTTTTTTTTGGGGGGGGGGGGGGGGGTTCAGTGCATGTAAGACACAGCATCAAAACACAACAGTTTCTCATACAATCAATGGTTTGGAAATGCTAATTATTATTAGCCTAAGTATTGATTGATGATAAGGGTAATTTGAGAATCTTTTTGGTGGAATTCCACCTTTGTTTTTAATGCTTTATTTAGACAGATTAGAAACAGGAGGGGCAGTAAGATCGTACATTTCGTTGACATTTTTACCCACACAGCCACACTGTAAAAAAAAACAAAAAAAGATTAAATGGTGAATTGAAATTGTCAAAACAAACAACAGCCTTTATACACTTAATTAAAGTGAATGTAAGTTGTGCAGAGCCCGTGATCAAGCAGTAACCCCCCCCAGCATGGACAGGTCACCCCTCTCCCCACCGAAGACCAGGGTTCAATTCCCCGCACCTCTCGGGGAATTGTGCTAACATAATTTCAAAAGGGTTTTCTAATGATAAACTTGGATTAGCTAACGCAACGTGCCATTGGAACACAGGAGTGATGGTTGCTGATAATGGACCTCTGTACGCCTATGTAGATATTTCATTGAAAAAAAATGTTGTTTCCCAGCTACAGTAGTCATTTACAACGTCTACACTGTATTTCTGATCAATTTTATGTTATTTTAATGGACAAAAAAAACGTGTTTTTCTTAAAAAAACAAAAAACAAGGACATTTCTAAGTGACCCCAAACTTTTGGACGGTAGTGTATAACTTCATCATTTTCATTTTTGAGGATGCCATTTTGTTGTGGCTTCCAAATTGCTGAAAAAAAAGAATGAAGTTTGAGTTGATGAAAGCATTGGCCTGTGGTGTTCTATACAGAGTTAGAGCTCAGAGCAGAAAGGTTCACCCCCCCTGAGTTTCTCAGAGCTGTGGTAGTCACGCTGTGTGTGTTCAGATGGTTTTTCACCCTGGCCCTCTCCCAGGTAATGTGACCCTAATCACAATACCATGGCAACCAGGCTAGACCTTTTAGTCCAATTAGACACAAGAAACAAACAAGGGTTGGACATATAACACTTAACCCACTCTCCTCTCTTACTTTCTCTCTGTCTCTGTCTCTCTCTCTCTGTCTCTGTCTCTCTCTCTCTGTGTCTCTCTGTGTCTCTCTCTCTCTCACTCTCTATGTTCTGTAACCATGGTAATAAATTCGATTCAGTGATGTTATCATAACTCAAAATTACATTACAGCACTGTTTTGTTTGCTCTGCGGAACAATCTCCTTTGCAACGCTACATTCTATGAATTTTTCCATGAGCTCAACCTCCGATATCTGGTCCTGCTCCACGCTGTATGTGACTGAATGTGTAGATGCTTATTGAATCAGAATGGTGTGTGTCTGTCTCTTGTTTGTGACTGAATGGGTCTCTGTATGTCCTCTACCACTGGGAATGACTATTAGTTACAACAGAGACTTGAATCCTGCTAGAGAAACCGTTTATCCTGCTAGAGAAACCGTTTATCCTGCTAGAGAAACCGTTTATCCTCCTAGAGAAACAGTTTATCCTGCTAGAGAAACCTTTTACCCTGCTAGAGAAACCTTTTACCCTGCTAGGGAAACCGTTTACCCTGCCAGAGAAACCGTTTACCCTGCTATAGATACCCATTATCCTGCTAGATTGACTACTAGTTACTGCAGAGACTCGAATCCTGCTAGAGAAACATTTTAAATTAGTCATGTGGGTTTTTGCCACAACTTTGTGCACGTGTGGGCTTGCACGTCCGGTTGCTAAGTGTTGCAGTGTCAGGCTAAATGAAATTAACTGATCAACTGTGGGACCTTACAGGTAATTCTGTAAGAACAGCTGCCTGCGGTAAGATCATGGTGGTGGTGGTGGTGGGTGTCTCTTTGTCAACAATAGCTGGTGCTGTGATCTCTAATATTAACCTTTTGTAACTAGGGGGCAGTATTTTCATTTTTGGATAAAAAAACGTTCCCGTTTTAAACGGGATATTTTGTCACCACAAGATGCTTGACTATGCATATAATTGACAGCTTTTGATAGAAAACACTCTAACGTTTCCAAAACTGCAAAGATATTGTCTGTGAGTGCAACAGAACTGATGTTACAGGCGAAACCCAGATAAAGATCCAATCAGGAAGTGCCCCATATTTTGAAAGCGCTGCATGCCAACGACTCCTTATATGGCTGTGAATGGGCTACGAATGAGCTTACGTTTTCTACGTATTCCCCAAGGTGTCTACAGCATTGTGACGTCTTTTTACGCATTTATGTTGAAGAATAGCCGTAAGGGACCACAGTTAGCAAGTGGTCACATGATGGCTCCCGCAGAAAATCTTGCGTAAAGTACAGAGGTAGCCATTTTTCCAATCGCTTCTAATGAGAAACCAATTGTCCCGACGGATATATTATCGAATAGATATGTGAAAAACACCTCGAGGATTGATTCTAAACAACGTTTGCCATGTTTCTGTCGATATTATGGAGCTAATTTGGAAAAAAGTTCGGTGTTGTAGTGACCGTATTTTCCAGTCGATTTCTCAGCCAAACGTGAAGAACAAACGGGAGCTATTTCGCCTACAAAAATAATATTTTTGGAAAAAAGGAACATTTGCTATCTAACTGGGAGTCTCCTGAGTGAAAACATCCGAAGTTCTTCAAAGGTAAATTATTTAATTTGATTGCTTTTCTTATTTTCGTGAAAATGTTGCCTGCTGCTAGCAGGGCATAATGCTATGCTAGGCTATGATAAACTTACACAAATGCTTGTCTAGCGTTGGCTGTAAAGCATATTTTGAAAATCTGAGATGACAGTGTGATTAACAAAAGGCTAAGCTGTGTCTCAATATATTTCATTTGTGATTTTCATGAATAGGAACATTTTGCAATTTGCATTTTGCACGCCCAATATTTCAGTTTTTGATTTGTTAAAAAAGTTTGAAATATCCAATAAATGTCGTTCCACTTCATGATTGTGTCCCACTTGTTGTTGATTCTTCACAAAAAAAGACAGTTTTATATCTCTATGTTTGAAGCCTGAAATGTGGCAAAAGGTCGCAAAGTTCAAGAGGGCCGAATACTTTCGCAATGCACTGTATGTTCCCGGGATGGCATCTGATCATCCAATGGCATTGAGGAGTTTACCACATCAGTCACTGGCTTCATTAATAAGTGCATTGACGACATCATCCCTACTGTGACCGTACGTACATATCCCAACCAGAAGTCATGGATTACAGACAACATCCGCACTGAGCTAAAGGCTAGAGCTGCTGCTTTCAAGGAGCGGGACACTAATCCGGACACTTAAGAAAATAAATCCTGCTATGTCCTCCAACGAACCATCAAACCATCAAAGCGTCAATACAGGACTAAGATTGAATCCTACTACACCGTCTCTGATGCTCGTCGGATGTGGCAGGGCTTGCAAACTATCACGGATTACACGGAAACCCAATTACGCATTCCTGCGCCTGCCTCCCGAATCATTCATACCAGCGTGACAACTGTTCAGACGTGTGGTCAGGTGCCACAAAAAGGGACGTAGGAAAATTAAAATTGTCTCAGAACAGGGCAGCGTGACTTGCCCTTAAAAGTACACAGTGTTAACATTAATGACATGCATCTCATTCTCTCATGGCTCAAAGTGGAAGAGAGATTAACTTTTTGTAAGAAGTGTTGACATGCTGAATGTACCAAGCTGTCTAAACCACTGGTACACAGCTCAGACCCCAATTCATGCCCCACAAGACATGCCACCAGAGGTCTGTCTAAACTACTGGCACACAGCTCAGACCCCAATTCATACCCCACAAGACATGCCACCAGAGGTCTGTCTAAACTACTGGCACACAGCTCAGACCCCAATTCATACCCCACAAGACATGCCACCAGAGGTCTCTTCACAATCCCCAAGTCCAGAACAGACTATGGTAGGCGCACAGTACTACATAGCCATGACTACATGGAACTCTATTCCACAGTACTACATAGAGCCATGACTATGACTGTGAAGAGAGAGACACACACACAGGTAAATACTCACACATACTCACTTTATATTGTAGATATGTAGTGGTGTAATAATGTTATGAAGTACGGTTTTATCTTTAGTTTTATATGTAAGTGCTTCATTTGTTTGGACCCCGGGAAGAGTAGCTGCTGCCTTGACAGGAACTAATGGGGATCCATAATAAACCCCAGGAAGAGTAGCTGCTGCCTTGGCAGGAACTAATGGGGATCCATAATAAACCCCAGGAAGAGTAGCTGCTGCCTTGACAGGAACTAATGGGGATCCATAATAAACCCCAGGAAGAGTAGCTGCTGCCTTGGCAGGAACTAATGGGGATCCATAATAAACCCCAGGAAGAGTAGCTGCTGCCTTGGCAGGAACTAATGGGGATCCATAATAAACCCCAGGAAGAGTAGCTGCTGCCTTGACAGGAACTAATGGGGATCCATAATAAACCCCAGGAAGAGTAGCTGCTGCCTTGGCAGGAACTAATGGGGATCCATAATAAACCCCAGGAAGAGTAGCTGCTGCCTTGACAGGAACTAATGGGGATCCATAATAAACCCCAGGAAGAGTAGCTGCTGCCTTGGCAGGAACTAATGGGGATCCATAATAAACCCCAGGAAGAGTAGCTGCTGCCTTGGCAGGAACTAATGGGGATCCATAATAAACCCCAGGAAGAGTAGCTGCTGCCTTGGCAGGAACTAATGGGGATCCATAATAAACCCCAGGAAGAGTAGCTGCTGCCTTGACAGGAACTAATGGGGATCCATAATAAACCCCAGGAAGAGTAGCTGCTGCCTTGGCAGGAACTAATGGGGATCCATAATAAACCCCAGGAAGAGTAGCTGCTGCCTTGACAGGAACTAATGGGGATCCATAATAAACCCCAGGAAGAGTAGCTGCTGCCTTGGCAGGAACTAATGGGGATCCATAATAAACCCCAGGAAGAGTAGCTGCTGCCTTGGCAGGAACTAATGGGGATCCATAATAAACCCCAGGAAGAGTAGCTGCTGCCTTGGCAGGAACTAATGGGGATCCATAATAAACCCCAGAAAGAGTAGCTGCTGCCTTGGCAGGAACTAATGGGGATCCATAATAAACCCTAGGAAGAGTAGCTGCTGCCTTGACAGGAACTAATGGGGATCCATAATAAACCCCAGGAAGAGTAGCTGCTGCCTTGGCAGGAACTAATGGGGATCCATAATAAACCCCAGGAAGAGTAGCTGCTGCCTTGACAGGAACTAATGGGGATCCATAATAAACCCCAGGAAGAGTAGCTGCTGCCTTGACAGGAACTAATGGGGATCCATAATAAACCCCAGGAAGAGTAGCTGCTGCCTTGGTAGGAACTAATGGGGATCCATAATAAACCCCAGGAAGAGTAGCTGCTGCCTTGGCAGGAACTAATGGGGATCCATAATAAACCCCAGGAAGAGTAGCTGCTGCCTTGACAGGAACTAATGGGGATCCATAATAAACCCCAGGAAGAGTAGCTGCTGCCTTGGTAGGAACTAATGGGGATCCATAATAAACCCCAGGAAGAGTAGCTGCTGCCTTGACAGGAACTAATGGGGATCCATAATAAACCCCAGGAAGTAGCTGCTGCTACTCTTTGTTTATTATCTGTGCACAGTGACTTCACCCCGTCCCTAGATATTACCTCACTCGACTAACCCGTACCCCCGCACATTGACTTGGTACTCCTTGTAAATAGCCTCGTTATTATTATACATTTTTTACTTTAGTTTAGAAAATTTTTCTTACTTTAAAAAAAATTATAATTCTGCATTGTTGTTTAAGGACTCGTAGTAAGTATGTAATTTCTACACCTGTTGTATTCGGCGCATGTGACAAATAAAATTTCCCCTGATTCATTATGGGGGATTATGGGGGATTTCAATCACCTGCACTCTGAGTGCTTACATTCAGTGTGTGATTTGTCTAACAAGGGAAAATAACATTTAACTAAGACTTGTGTTGCGGCTCAGTCCCTTCCCACTGGGCACACTCTGTCTCCCCTCTCACTCCTACACCTCCTCTGTCTCCCCTCTCGCTCCTACACCTCCTCTGTCTCCCCTCTCACTCCTACACCTCCTCTGTCTCCCCTCTCGCTCCTACACCTCCTCTGTCTCCCCTCTCGCTCCTACACCTCCTCTGTCTCCCCTCTCGCTCCTACACCTCCTCTGTCTCCCCTCTCGCTCCTACACCTCCTCTGTCTCCCCTCTCGCTCCTACACCTCCTCTGTCTCCCCTCTCGCTCTTACACCTCCTCTGTCTCCCCTCTCGCTCCTACACCTCCTCTGTCTCCCCTCTCGCTCCTACACCTCCTCTGTCTCCCCTCTCACTCCTACACCTCCTCTGTCTCCCCTCTCGCTCCTATGGTTAAAAGGTTCCAGATAACATCTCAGTCATTCTAGAGATCACTAACTGGGTGTCTCAGACCAGATAACATCTCAGTCAGTATAGAGATTACTAACTGGGTGTCTCAGACCAGATAACATCTCAGTCATTATAGAGATCAGTAACTGGGTGTCTCAGACCAGATAACACCTCAGTCATTCTAGAGATCACTAACTGGGTGTCTCAGACCAGATAACATCTCAGTCATTGTAGAGATCACTAACTGGGTGTCTCAGACCAGATAACACCTCAGTCATTCTAGAGATCACTAACTGGGTGTCTCAGACCAGATAACATCTCAGTCATTGTAGAGATCACTAACTGGGTGTCTCAGACCAGATAACATCTCAGTCATTGTAGAGATCACTAACTGGGTGTCTTAGATGATGGATCAGGTGATACAGTATCTAAGCTTTTCAAATGAGGTTGGTAAGGTCACCATCAACTGTGTGAGAGACAAAGATGACATCCATCTTCTAACTCGTAACCCATCTTTCTTGTTTACCTCTACTTCCTGAGTTTTGACCTCTGACTCCTGACCTCTGTGTTTTGTTCTGCCCCCCTGCAGATGACCCTGTCTCCGTGGGCGGAGCAGCAGCAGCAGGGTCAGCTCATAGGTAGTTTCGATGAGAAGGCGTACCTGTTGGAGAAACAGCTGAAGGCGGGAGACGACCCCTACAGAGACCACGCCTTCAACCTGGCCGAGAGCGACCGACTCGGCTCCGAGCGGGCTATCAGAGACACACGGCACTACAGGTGACTACACACAGACCGAATGGGCTCAGAGCGGGCCATCAGAGAAACACGGCTCGACTCGACAGGACACTCTCATAAAGAGAGTACATCATGCAATGTCTGCACCTTCAACCATCAACCTTGGGCTGGCATGATATCACATGTCCTTTGCTGTTATGATAGCAAACACTCATTGGGTTTTATAGTGAGTGGGGTGTACAGTACACAATGCACAGGAGGTGTGAATACTTTAAAACAATGTTGCTTATTTTTGTTTGTAGGTGTGCCTCCGTGAATTATGATGCTAACCTTCCTCCTACGAGCATCATCATCACCTTCAACAATGAGGCTCGCTCCACCCTGCTACGCACCATCAAAAGGTAAGGATCCACTTCTACAGAACACTAGAACACTGCTGTAGAACACTAGAACACTGCTGTAAAACACTAGAACACTGTTATAGAACACTGCTATAGAACACTGCTATAGAACACTAGAACACTGCTATAGAACACTAGAACACTGCTATAGAACACTGCTATAGAACACTAGAACACTGCTATAGAACACTAGAACACTGCTGTAAAACACTAGAACACTGCTGTAAAACACTAGAACACTGCTGTAGAACACTGCTGTAAAACACAAAGAACACACTCCAGCCTGCTACGCACCATCAGAAAGTAAAGTACTATTGTATTTCTCACACAATAAACAATTAAGAATTGACCATCTTATATTTAGTGTTTAATGCTGTCTTCTCTCTCTCTCTCTCTCTGTCTCTCTCTCTCTCCCAGTGTCCTGTTGAGGAGCCCTCCCTCTCTGATCCAGGAGATCATCCTGATAGATGACTTCAGTACTGATCGTGAGGCCTCCCTGCTTTTTCTCAGTTCTACTTGTTAAATAGTCTCTGGTCCTTACACGGCTCCCAGCATGAGTCTCTGACAGTAACTCTGCTCTCTGTGAGGTCCCTATCGGTTCCCTTTCAGTCTCTATGAGGTTCTTCTTCTTTATGAGGTTCTTCACATTGACCTAGGAAGTTCTCTCTGTGTCCACCTGCTGTATTTGCTCTGTCAGAACACAGAGAAATGCATGAAGAGAGATTGTGAGATGGGGACAGGCATACAGGGAGACCGTGAGAGGGTAGATCATAAAAACATGTTGAATGATTTAGATAGCAGGAGAGAGAATTTGTCCAGGAATGTACACTACATGACCAAAAGTATGTGGACACCTGCTCGTCGAACATCTCATTCCGAAGTCATGTGCATTAATATGGAGTTGGTCCCCCTTTGCTGCTATAACAGCCTCCACTCTTCATGGATAGGCGTTCCACTAGATGTTGGATCATTGCTGTGGGGACTTGCTTCCATTCAGCCACAAGAGCATTAAGAAGGTTGGGCACTGATTTTGGGCGATTAGGCCTGGTTAGTAGTCGGCTTTCCAATTCATACGAAAGGTGTTTGATGGGGTTGAGGTCAGGGCTCTGTGCAGGCCAGTCAAGTTCTTCCACACGGATCTCGACAAACCATTTCTGTATGGACCTCGCTTAGTGCCAGCCAGTCGGCCAGTCAGTCAGCCAGCCAGCCAGCCAGTCAGTCAGCCAGTCAGTCGGCCGGCCAGTCAGTCGGCCAGTCAGTCGGCCAGTCAGTCGGCCAGTCAGTCGGCCAGTCAGTCGGCCAGCCAGTCGGCCAGCCAGTCAGCCAGCCAGTCGGCCAGTCAGTCAGCCAGCCAGCCAGTCATTCAGCCAGTCAGTCAGCCAGCTGGCCAGTCAGCCAGCCAGTCAGTCAGTCAGCCAGCCAGTCAGTCAGTCGGCCAGTCAGCCAGCCAGTCAGTCGGCCAGCCAGTCAGCCAGCCAGTCGGCCAGTCAGTCGGCCAGTCAGTCGGCCAGTCAGTCGGCCAGCCAGTCGGCCAGTCAGTCGGCCAGTCAGTCGGCCAGTCAGTCAGCCAGCCAGCCAGTCATTCAGCCAGTCAGTCAGCCAGCCGGCCAGTCAGCCAGCCAGTCAGTCAGTCGGCCAGTCAGCCAGCCAGTCAGTCGGCCAGTCAGTCGGCCAGTCAGTCGGCCAGTCAGTCGGCCAGTCAGTCGGCCAGTCAGTCGGCCAGTCAGTCAGCCAGTCAGCCAGCCAGTCAGTCAGCCAGGTGTATGACGTGACAGAGACCATCATCTGGCATTGCATTGTGGATGGAACAAGGACTTGTTCCTAAACCTAAATAATAATAATAATCCCTAGGTTTTGGTCATTTTATCTGTAAACAATAAATGCACAATCACAGATGTCTGTGTGTCTGAGTCTGTGTGTCTGAGTCTGTGTGTCTGAGTCTGTGTGTCTGAGTCTGTGTGTCTGAGTCTGTGTGTCTGAGTCTGTGTGTCTGAGTCTGTGTGTCTGAGTCTGAGTCTGTGTGCGTGTGAGTCTGTGTGCGTGTGAGTCTGTGTGCGTGTGAGTCTGTGTGCGTGTGAGTCTGTGTGCGTGTGTGTGTGTTATTTGTGACATGACATACTTCCTCTTTTCCAGCTGAGGACTGTCAGCAGCTCTCTCAGATCCCTAAAGTACGCTGCCTGAGGAACGGACGTCGAGAGGGTGAGTTGTGTCTGCCTGCTGCACATAGGCTGGGGTGTTATACAGTATCCTGGGGTGGTATACAGTATCCTGGGGTGGTATACAGTATCCTGGGGTGGTATACAGTATCCTGGGGTGGTATACAGTATCCTGGGGTGGTATACAGTATCCTGGGGTGGTATACAGTATCCTGGGGTGGTATACAGTATCCTGGGGTGGTATACAGTATACTGGGGTGGTATACAGGGGTGGTATACAGTATACTGGGGTGGTATACAGTATACTGGGGTGGTATACAGTATACTGGGTTGGTATAATGGGGTGGTATACAGTATACTGGGGTGGTATACAGTATACTGGGGTGGTATACTGGGGTGGTATACAGTATACTGGGGTGGTATACAGTATACTGGGGTGGTATACAGTATACTGGGGTGGTATACTGTATACTGGGGTGGTATACAGTATACTGGGGTGGTATACAGTACACTGGGGTGGTATACAGTATACTGGGGTGGTATACTGGGGTGGTATACTGTATACTGGGGTGGTATACAGTATACTGGGGTGGTATACTGGGGTGGTATACTGGGGTGGTATACGGTATACTGGGGTGGTATACGGTATACTGGGGTGGTATGTCAAAACTAATTCTTTGAAGTTTTTCCAATAAATTGGTATATTTGTAGCTACTTTTTAAGTACCTGCAGTCAACTTGTGCAATACGTTTATCGTAGTTCCCCAGAACTGTTCAGCCAGTCTCATTATTTAACATGAAGATTACTGTAGTTCCCCAGAACTGTTGAGCCAGTCTCATTATTTAACATGAAGTTTACTGTAGTTCCCCAGAACTGTTGAGCCAGTCACATGTTTGTTTGTAAATAGCTCAACGGTAGAAAGCTGAGCTGGTGAGCATAGAGTTGTGTATCTGTTGGAGAGCCCATAGAGTTGTGTATCTATTGGAGAGCCCATAGAGTTATGTATCTATTGGAGAGCCCATAGAGTTATGTATCCGTTGGAGAGCCCATAGAGTTCTGTATCTGTTGGAGAGTTCTGTATCTATTGGAGAGTCCATAGAGTTCTGTATCTATTGGAGAGCCCATAGAGTTGTGTATCTATTGGAGAGCCCATAGAGTTCTGTATCTGTTGGAGAGTTCTGTATCTATTGGAGAGTCCATAGAGTTCTGTATCTATTGGAGAGCCCATAGAGTTCTGTATCTATTGGAGAGTCCATAGAGTTCTGTATCTATTGGAGAGTTCTGTATCTATTGGAGAGTCCAAAGAGTTCTGTATCTATTGGAGAGCCCATAGAGTTCTGTATCTATTGGAGAGACCATAGAGTTCTGTATCTATTGGAGAGTCCATAGAGTTCTGTATCTATTGGAGAGTCCATAGAGTTATGTATCTATTGGAGAGTCCATAGAGTTCTGTATCTATTGGAGAGCCCATAGAGTTCTGTATCTATTGGAGAGTCCATAGAGTTCTGTATCTATTGCGGAGCCCATAGAGTTCTGTATCTATTGCGGAGCCCATAGAGTTCTGTATCTTTTGGAGATCTTTAATAAATTAATAACATAATTTGTGTTTGTGGAATCTGATTATGGAACCCGACTCAAAGGAAGATCGAAGAAGTAAATATGTTTTTGGTGACGAGGGAGACTAAGTGAATTAACAACGTTTTTTTGGTGACATTCAGCTTTGAAATCAGCATATTTAGAGTGCTGGTTTGTATAACAAACAGAGTACGAGGTTAATGAATTCAGGCGTAAACTAGCAAGGAAAGTTAGCCTACAATTAGAGCTGGAAGCTACAGGTTTTGTCTCTATCTGTCTGCTCTGCCATTGTGTAGGTCTGTCTAGTTAGCTACAGAGCCATTCATTTAGCGAGTTCGGACAACTTTTAGAATTTTTTCTGTTGTGCTAAAAATGCAATAACTCAATTAGCCTTTGCACTCCTTCTAAACAACACAATTTTAAAAACATTTAGCAAAGAGTGAAGTCTACAAAACTTTGTCTACTCTGTTCCGGTATAGATTCTAGTTATTTTTATAATGTATATATTTTTTTACCCCTTTTTCTCCCCAATTTTGTGGTATCCAATTAGTAGTTAGTCTTGTCTTTCATCGCTGCAACTCCCGTACGGACTCGGGAGAGGCAAAGGTCGAGAGCCATGCATCCTCCGAAACACAACCAAGCCAAGCCGCACCAACGTGCCAAGCCGTACTTAACCCGGAAGCCTCATGGGTCTCCCGTTCAGGGCCGGCTGCGACACACCCGGATCTAGTTCCCATCCTCAAGCACTGCAGTGCCTTAGACCGCTGCGCCACTCGGGAGGCCACAGATTGTAGTTTTGGGAACAGAAAACTGAATTGAGATCAAATGTTTCATCGATGAGAAAATGTGCAGAATGTCGGCACAAAATCCATCTCCGTCCATCTTCTCCCACTGCCGGCCACTGGGCTTCCTCTCACTACCATATTTGGTAGTGGGTGGAAACACCATGCGGATGCTTCACATTTACACGTCCTGTGAAATATCTGGTTCATTATTCTATCTGTGGTTGTAGTGTCGTGTCAATGTATCATAATGAAGAAACCTCAATGTCCCAACTATCTACATACATGGCTCTAGGTACAGTTATCCCCAAGCTACTGACCCCAAGCTACTGACCTCAAGCTACTGACCCCAACGTCTCGACTCTCTACATACATGGCTCTAGGTACAGTTATCCCCAAGCTACTGTACCTAGAGCTACTGACCCCAAGCTACTGACCTCAACGCCCCGACTCTCTACATACATGGCTCTAGGTACAGTTATCCCCAAGCTACTGTACCTAGAGCTACTGACCCCAAGCTACTGACCTCAACGTCCCGACTCTCTACATACATGGCTCTAGGTACAGTTATCCCCAAGCTACTGTACCTAGAGCTACTGACCCCAAGCTACTGACCTCAACGTCCCGACTCTCTACATACATGGCTCTAGGTACAGTTATCCCCAAGCTACTGTACCTAGAGCTACTGACCCCAAGCTACTGACCTCAACGTCCCGACTCTCTACATACATGGCTCTAGGTACAGTTATCCCCAAGCTACTGTACCTAGAGCTACTGACCCCAAGCTACTGACCTCAACGTCCCGACTCTCTACATACATGGCTCTAGGTACAGTTATCCCCAAGCTACTGTACCTAGAGCTACTGACCCCAAGCTACTGACCTCAACGTCCCGACTCTCTACATACATGGCTCTAGGTACAGTTATCCCCAAGCTACTGTACCTAGAGCTACTGACCCCAAGCTACTGACCCCAACGTCCCGACTATCTACATACATGGCTCTAGGTACAGTTATCCCCAAGCTACTGTACCTAGAGCTACTGACCCCAAGCTACTGACCTCAACGTCCCGACTCTCTACATACATGGCTCTAGGTACAGTTATCCCCAAGCTACTGTACCTAGAGCTACTGACCCCAAGCTACTGACCTCAACGTCCCGACTATCTACATACATGGCTCTAGGTACAGTTATCCCCAAGCTACTGTACCTAGAGCTACTGACCCCAAGCTACTGACCTCAACGTCCCGACTCTCTACATACATGGCTCTAGGTACAGTTATCCCCAAGCTACTGTACCTAGAGCTACTGACCCCAAGCTACTGACCTCAACGTCCCGACTCTCTACATACATGGCTCTAGGTACAGTTATCCCCAAGCTACTGTACCTAGAGCTACTGACCCCAAGCTACTGACCTCAACGTCCCGACTCTCTACATACATGGCTCTAGGTACAGTTATCCCCAAGCTACTGTACCTAGAGCTACTGACCCCAAGCTACTGACCTCAACGTCCCGACTCTCTACATACATGGCTCTAGGTACAGTTATCCCCAAGCTACTGTACCTAGAGCTACTGACCCCAAGCTACTGACCTCAACGTCCCGACTCTCTACATACATGGCTCTAGGTACAGTTATCCCCAAGCTACTGTACCTAGAGCTACTGACCCCAAGCTACTGACCTCAACGTCCCGACTCTCTACATACATGGCTCTAGGTACAGTTATCCCCAAGCTACTGTACCTAGAGCTACTGACCCCAAGCTACTGACCTCAACGTCCCGACTCTCTACATACATGGCTCTAGGTACAGTTATCCCCAAGCTACTGTACCTAGAGCTACTGACCCCAAGCTACTGACCTCAACGTCCCGACTCTCTACATACATGGCTCTAGGTACAGTTATCCCCAAGCTACTGTACCTAGAGCTACTGACCCCAAGCTACTGACCTCAACGTCCCGACTCTCTACATACATGGCTCTAGGTACAGTTATCCCCAAGCTACTGTACCTAGAGCTACTGACCCCAAGCTACTGACCTCAACGTCCCGACTCTCTACATACATGGCTCTAGGTACAGTTATCCCCAAGCTACTGTACCTAGAGCTACTGACCCCAAGCTACTGACCTCAACGTCCCGACTCTCTACATACATGGCTCTAGGTACAGTTATCCCCAAGCTACTGTACCTAGAGCTACTGACCCCAAGCTACTGACCTCAACGTCCCGACTCTCTACATACATGGCTCTAGGTACAGTTATCCCCAAGCTACTGTACCTAGAGCTACTGACCCCAAGCTACTGACCTCAACGTCCCGACTCTCTACATACATGGCTCTAGGTACAGTTATCCCCAAGCTACTGTACCTAGAGCTACTGACCCCAAGCTACTGACCTCAACGTCCCGACTCTCTACATACATGGCTCTAGGTACAGTTATCCCCAAGCTACTGTACCTAGAGCTACTGACCCCAAGCTACTGACCTCAACGTCCCGACTCTCTACATACATGGCTCTAGGTACAGTTATCCCCAAGCTACTGTACCTAGAGCTACTGACCCCAAGCTACTGACCTCAACGTCCCGACTCTCAGGAAGCAGCTTTACAACTAGACACCTTGGTGTTCTCTATCGGCAGCCACTGCAGAGGTCTGGCTAGCTGTTTTCTCAGGCTCATACTGTACTCTTATCTGTGTCCTAGGACTGATCCGGTCCCGGGTACGAGGGGCAGACTCGGCCTCTGCCTCTATCCTGACCTTCCTGGACAGCCACTGTGAGGTCAACACTGACTGGCTACAGCCCATGATACAGAGGGTCAAAGAAGTACGCACTCACTCACTCACTCACTCACTCACTCACTCACATGCATGCACACTCAAACACACACACTCTCTGCCTGGCTCCAGTCCATGATACAGATGTTGCCTGATGACTCACACTCAAGTCTTCCTCTGTCGTTCACTAGAGACTTTAGTCTTGATCTGCTCTGTGGTTTAAGGCAATGCAACTCAGTGCTAGAGGCGTCACTACAGACACCGGCTGTGATTGGGAGTCCCATAGGGCGGAGCGCAATTGGCCCAGCGTCGTCTGGGATTGGCCGGTGTAGGCCGTCATTGTAAATAAGAATTTGTTCTTAACTGACTTGCCTAGTTAAAGGTTTAAAAAAAAGTTGCCACAAAGTTGGAAGCACAGAATCGTCTAGAATGTAATTGTATGCTGTAGCGTTGAGATTTCCCTTCACTGGAACTAAGGGGCCCGAAACCATGAAAAACAGCCCCAGACCCTTATTCCTCGTCCACCAAACTTTACAGTTGGCACTATGCATTGGGACTGGTAGTGTTCTCCTGGCATCCACCAAACCCATATTTGTCCGTCAGACTGCCAGATGGTGAAGCGTGATTCATCACTCCAGAGAACGTGTTTCCACTGCTCCATTATGGATCCAGATTAGTTCCTGCCAAGGCAGCAGCTACTCTTCCTGGGGTTTATTATGGATTCCCATTAGTTCCTGCCATGGCAGCAGCTACTCTTCCTGTGGTTTATTATGGATCCCCATTAGTTCCTGCCAAGACAGCAGCTACTCTTCCTGGGATTTATTATGGATCCCCATTAGTTCCTGCCAAGACAGCAGCTACTCTTGCTGGGGTTTATTATGGATCCCCATTAGTTCCTGCCAAGACAGCAGCTACTCTTGCTGGGGTTTATTATGGATCCCCATTAGTTCCTGCCAAGGCAGCAGCTACTCTTCCTGGGGTTTATTATGGATCCCCATTAGTTCCTGTCAAGGCAGCAGCTACTCTTCCTGGGGTTTATTATGGATCCCCATGAGTTCCTGCCAAGGCAGCAGCTACTCTTCCTGGGGTTTATTATGGATCCCCATTAGTTCCTGTCAAGGCAGCAGCTACTCTTCCTGGGGTTTATTATGGATCCCCATGAGTTCCTGCCAAGGCAGCAGCTACTCTTCCTGGGGTTTATTAGGGATCCCCATTAGTTCCTGCAAAGGCAACAGCTACTCTTCCTGGGGTTCAGCAAAAGTAAGGCAGTTCATACACATTTGAAAATCATTACAATACATTCACAGATTTCACAACACACTGTGTGCCCTCAGGCACCTACTCCACCACTACCACATATCTACACTACATATCCATGTGTATGTGTGTGTATAGTGCGTATGTTATTGTGTGTGTGGGTATGTACAGTATGTGTCTGATCCTATGTTTGTGTCTCTTAAAATCTAATTTTAATGCTTGTATCAGTTACTTGATGTAGAATAGAGTTCCATGTAGTCATGTCTCTATGTTGTACTGTGCGCCTCCCATAGTCTGTTCTGGACTTGGGGACTGTGAAGAGACCTCTGGTGGCATGTCTTGTGGGGTATGAATGGGGGTCTGAGCTGTGTGCCAGTAGTTTAGACAGACCTCTGGTGGCATGTCTTGTGGGGTATGTATGGGGTGTCTGAGCTGTGTGCCAGTAGTTTAGACAGACCTCTGGTGGCATGTCTTGTGGGGTATGTATGGGGGTCTGAGCTGTGTGTTAGTAGTTTAAACATACAGGTCAGTGCATTCAACATCACATAAGTATAAGTAGTGATGAAGTCAATCTCTCCTCCACTTTGAGCCAGGAGAGATTGACATGCATATTATTAATATTAGCTCTCTGTGTACATCCACGTCCAGTCGTGCTGCCCTGTTCTGAGCCAATTGCAATTTTCCTAAGTCCCTTTTTGTGGTACCTGACCACATGACTGAACAGTAGTCCAGGTGTGACAAATCTAGGGCCTGTGGGACCTGCCTTGTTGATAGTGTTGTTAAGAAGGTAGAAACTAGGACCTGCCTTGTTGATAGTGTTGTTAAGAAAGTAGAAACCAGGGCCTGTAGGATCTGCCTTGTTGATAGTGCTGTTAAGAAGGTAGAAACTAGGACCTGCCTTGTTGATAGTGTTGTTAAGAAGGTAGAAACTAGGGCCTGTAGTACCTGCCTTGTTGATAGTGCTGTTAAGAAGGTAGAAACTAGGACCTGCCTTGTTGATAGCTTTGTTAAGAAGGTAGAAACTAGGGCCTGTAGGACCTGCCTTGTTGATAGTGTTGTTAAGAAGGTAGAAACTAGGACCTGTAGGACCTGCCTTGTTGATAGTGCTGTTAAGAAGGTAGAAACTAGGACCTGCCTTGTTGATAGTGCTGTTAAGGCAGAGCAGCTCTTTATTATGGACAGACTTCTCCCCATCTTATCTACTGTTGTATCAATATGTTTTGACAGTTTACAATCCAGGGTTACTCCAAGCAGTTTAGTCACCTCAACTTGCTCAATTTCCACATTATTTATTACAATTATTAGTTTAGTTTTTTCCCCAAATACAATGCTTTTAGTTTTTTAAATATTTAGGACTAAGTTGTTCCTTTCTGAAACTAACTGCAGCTCTTTGTTAAGTGTTGCAGTCATTTCAGTCGCTGTGGTAGCTGACGTGTTTAGTGTTGAGTCATCCATATACACAGACACACTATCTTTACTCAAAGCCAGTGGCATGTCATTAGATTGAAAAAAAGCAAGGAGCCTAAACAGCTGCCTTGAGGAATTCCTGATTCTACCTGGATTACGTTGGAGAGGCTTCCATTAAAGAACACCCTCTGTGTTCTGTTAGACAGGTAACTCTTAATCCACATTATAGCAGGGGGTGTAAAGCCTTAACACATACATTTTTCCCTCTCAACCATACAATTGTTCAATTCCTCATCAATCCGCCACGGAGCCGCGGGATTTAACAGTTTTTACACAGATTTTTTATTAATGGTTGCTTATTAGTAACTGGAATATGAAATTTGATAAATGTGACAGTCCGAGGGGTTTCAAGCTCTGGTTGATTTTGAAATGTTCTGATATTTATTGGTATTGAATTGTGTTTGGTTGTCAACGCAACCAACTATCAACATTTAAAGGAGATGGTCCCGTCGGAGCCGGCTGACTTATGGCCTCACCAAAGGCCAACGTACGAGGCGTGTGAGTTATTTTAGAATTGTAATGTTTTGAATTATAATGACCCTAACCAAGTTGTCTGCTTTGAAGCCTCACTAAGAAGATGTCTCTATTTTTTGCATTTTGTTTGCAGGCGCTGTAGTCACACAAAATAATACAAACGTTATTATTCACTTTTTTCGAGCTCATTTGAATTGGAATAGGTAGCTACGGGTTGAGGCTTTATCTTCCCATGCTAAATCAGACCAATTCATCCACTTTATGGAAACACAACAGCGCTATAAGCGAAGATGATTGGACTATCCTGCTAGCCAGTCACTGCTCTGCCTGTCCCTTCTTGTCCATCCGCTTCGCTCTGCTTTCTTCTCTCGCCCACTTCTGGTGAGTTTTTTTTCACTTTAATCTGGCTTTAATTGTCTACAAATTAATATTTTCTATGTTGGATTCAAGTCTCCATCTCAACCAAAAATGTACGTTTTAAAGAATTGAACTAAATCAAATCAAACATTTATAGTGATTTTAATTCGATTTTTGATATTATAATCTGGGTCATTTGTTTGTGCTATTAGATGAAGCCCAGTGATAACACATGAATCTGTTCTATAAATAAGAAACTATCTGACAGTGGATCCCCATTTGAACTTGAGTCGTGTCATTTTAAGTGGTTGTGTCGTGGGAAATCAAAACAAGGACATTGGAAAGTCAATATGAATCACTCCATATTTTGTCAGCAAGCTGGAGAGGTCAAACTGACATGCAGAAAGTCCTGGGCTGAATTGAGCGCTTAAAAGTTGACATCCATCCATTTGGAAATGTAGCGTCTCCTCCTACTGTGAGAGGTGAGAGTGGATCATGAAATAGCCCTATACAATTATTATTGTTTCAAGCTGTTGAGAGTGGCTCTTCCCAAAGCCCTCTGAGTGCAGTTTCAAGCTCTACTCTCCCCTCCCCCACACTGCCTGACTCCCTGACACAGTGAACACAGAGTACACCCTGGGTTCAATCTGGGTTCAACACAGAGTACACCCTGGGTTCAATCTGGGTTCAACACAGAGTACACCCTGGGTTCAACACAGAGTACACCCTATTTCAGTTGTTGTGTATATTACTTTAGTTTTATTTGATGACTTTATTTAATAATCATCTCTATAGAGCCGCTGTCTGACAAATCACTATTTAGTATTTCTTCAAAGTAAATAAATACTATGACTGCTGAATACCAACTATCAATCACTTATATCAGGTACTATCGGGTAGAGATACTGTACCCAGCGAAACATATGCTCTTCTCTCTTCACTTAGATCAGGTACTATCAGGTAGAGATACTGCCTGAGTATTTGGGGATTTGCAACCTTCCGGTTACTAGTCCAACACTCTAACCACTAGTCTACCTACCTCCTCTACACTCTAACCACTAGGCTACCCTGCCGCCCCTCCACTCTAACCACTAGTCTACCTGCCTCCACGATGATGTCATCAGTGTCACTGAATGTAATTGTAAACATTTATCTTCTTGAACTATAAAACAGAGAGGAGGCTGCTGAGGACGGCTCATAGTAATGTCTGGAACGGAGTCAACGGAATGGCAACACATCTCCAGCACCATGGTGGTTCCCATGTGTGTGATACTGTTCCACCTACTCCGGTCCAGTCATTAACACGAGCCCGTTGCTTGGTGGCACCCTAGGGGAGGACGGTCTCGTGTTAATGACTGGAGCGGAATGGGTGGAACGGTATCAAACACATGGTTTCCATGGTTCCCATGTGTTTGATGTGTTTGGGGAGGACGGGCTCGTGTTAATGACTGGAGCGGAATGGGTGGAACGGTATCAAACACGTGGTTTCCATGGTTCCCATGTGTTTGATGTGTTTGGGGAGGACGGGCTCGTGGTAATGACTGGAGCGGAATGGGTGGAACGGTATCAAACATGTGGTTTCCATGGTTCCCATGTGTTTGATGCCATTCCGTTGACTCCGTTCCAGACATTACTATGAGCATGTTCTTCCCTAATTAAGGTGCCACCCAACCTCGTGTGGTAGAAACACTGTGTTTTCAACGTAATTATTGTTGATGCTGGAGATGGTGTGTGTGTGTGTGACCGTGCCTGTCTCTCCTCTCCCCAGGACCGTACCCGGGTGGTCAGCCCCATCATCGATGTCATCAGCCTGGATAACTTTGCCTACTTAGCAGCTTCAGCTGACTTGAGGGGAGGTCAGTAGGATTACTGTATGAGCACACACACACATACTCGGTAGTTTTACTATCCTTGTGGAGACCAAACAATTGATTCCCATTCAACATCCTATTTTCCTTAACCCCATACCCCTAAACCTAACCCCATACCCCTAAACCTAACCCCATACCCCTAAACCTAACCCCATACCCCTAAACCTAACCCCATACCCCATACCCCTAAACCTAACCCCATACCCCTAAACCTAACCCCATACCCCTAAGCCTAACCCCATACCCCTAAACCTAACCCCATACCCCATACCCCTAAACCTAACCCCATACCCCTAAACCTAACCCCATACCCCTAAACCTAACCCCATACCCCTAAACCTAACCCCATACCCCTAAACCTAACCCCATACCCCTAAACCTAACCCCATACCCTTAAACCCAAACCCTTAACCCAAATTCTAACCTTAATTGTAACCCTAAACTGAAGCCTAAACGGTCAATTTTTCTTGTGGGAATGCTCCCCCCCCCCCCTCCCTCTCTGTCTCTCAGGGTTTGACTGGAGTCTACACTTTAAATGGGAGCAGATTCCCATCGAACAGAAGATGTCCAGGAATGACCCCACACTGCCTATCAGGTAGCTACAGTAGTTGTGTTGATGTGGTCTCCACACTGCCTATCAGGTAGCTACAGTAGTTGTGTTGATGTGGTCTCCACACTGCCTATCAGGTAGCTACAGTAGTTGTGTTGATGTGGTCCAATTTCTTATTCCCCCGTCTCTTCACATTCAGGCAAAAGTTGTGGAATGTTGCTGATAAAAAATATCACGAATAGACAGATGTAAAGATGACGTGATTCCTTCGTCCGCCATGTTTGTTCTACATCTGAGACTACCTCCAGTCTGTCCTCCTGTGTGTATCAGACAGTCTGTCATCTGTGTGTATCAGACAGTCTGTCCTCCTGTGTGTATCACACAGTCTGTCCTCCTGTGTGTATCAGACAGTCTGTCCTCCTGTGTGTATCAGACAGTCTGTCCTCCTGTGTGTATCAGACAGTCTGTCCTCCTGTGTGTATCAGACAGTCTGTCCTCCTGTGTGTATCAGACAGTCTGTCCTCCTGTGTGTATCAGACAGTCTGTCCTCCTGTGTGTATCAGACAGTCTGTCCTCCTGTGTGTATCAGGCAGTCTGTCCTCCTGTGTGTATCAGGCAGTCTGTCCTCCTGTGTGTATCAGGCAGTCTGTCCTCTGTCCTCCTGTGTGTATCAGACAGTCTGTCCTCCTGTGTTCTCTGCTACAGAACTCCAGTGATTGCAGGAGGGATCTTTGTGATGGACAAGAGCTGGTTCAACCACCTGGGGCAGTACGACACTCACATGGACATCTGGGGAGGGGAGAACTTTGGTGAGATCACTGGGGGGGAGGGGGGAGGGGAGGGGGAGGAGAGAACACACACCATCTGGCCCATTAACCTGACTGACATATGGCTTTAGATAGGATCTCAACATTAACATGACTGACATATGGCTTTAGATAGGATCTCAACATTAACATGACTGACATATGGCTTAGATAGGATCTCAACATTAACCTGACTGACATATGGCTTAGATAGGATCTCAACATTAACCTGACTGACATATGGCTTTAGATAGGATCTCAACATTAACATGACTGACATATGGCTTTAGATAGGATCTCAACATTAACATGACTGACATATGGCTTTAGATAGGATCTCAACATTAACCTGACTGACATATGGCTTTAGATAGGATCTCAACATTAACATGACTGACATATGGCTTTAGATAGGATCTCAACATTAACATGACTGACATATGGCTTTAGATAGGATCTCAACATTAACCTGACTGACATATGGCTTTAGATAGGATCTCAACATTAACATGACTGACATATGGCTTGGATAGGATCTCAACATTAACATGACTGACATATGGCTTAGATAGGATCTCAACATTAACCTGACTGACATATGGCTTAGATAGGATCTCAACATTAACATGACTGACATATGGCTTGGATATGATCTCAACATTAACATGACTGACATATGGCTTAGATAGGATCTCAACATTAACCTGACTGACATATGGCTTGGATAGGATCTCAACATTAACCTGACTGACATATGGCTTAGATAGGTTTTGACAGCAGACCATTAAAACACTATCGCCACCTATTGAATATAACTGACTGATGATTGGTGTGACTGGACCAGCTGGTGATTGATGATGTGACTGGAACAGCTGGTGATTGATGATGTGATTGGACCAGCTGGTGATTGATGATGTGATTGGACCAGCTGGTGATTGATGATGTGATTGGACCAGCTGGTGATTGATGATGTGACTGGACCAGCTGGTGACTGATGACGTGATTGGACCAGCTGGTGACTGATGATGTGATTGGACCAGCTGGTTATTGATGATGTGACTGGACCAGCTGGTGATTGATGATGTGACTGGACCAGCTGGTGACTGATGATGTGATTGGACCAGCTGGTGATTGATGATGTGACTGGACCAGCTGGTGATTGATGACATGATTGGACCAGCTGGTGATTGATGATGTGACTGGACCAGCTGGTGACTGATGATGTGACTGGACCAGCTGGTGATTGATGATGTGACTGGACCAGCTAGTGACTGATGATGTGACTGGACCAGCTGGTGACTGATGATGTGATTGGACCAGCTGGTGATTGATGATGTGACTGGACCAGCTGGTGACTGATGACGTGACTGGACCAGCTGGTGATTGATGATGTGACTGGACCAGCTAGTGACTGATGATGTGACTGGACCAGCTGGTGACTGATGATGTGATTGGACCAGCTGGTGACTGATGATGTGATTGGACCAGCTGGTGATTGATGATGTGATTGTACCAGCTGGTGATTGATGATGTGACTGGACCAGCTGGTGACTGATGATGTGATTGGACCAGCTGGTGATTGATGATGTGACTGGACCAGCTGGTGATTGATGATGTGACTGGACCAGCTGGTTATTGATGATGTGACTGGACCAGCTGGTGATTGATGATAAGACTGGACCAGCTGGTGATTGATGTGACTGGACCAGCTGGTTATTGATGATGTGACTGGACCAGCTGGTTATTGATGATGTGATTGGACCAGCTGGTGATTGATGATGTGACTGGACCAGCTGGTGACTGATGATGTGACTGGACCAGCTGGTTATTGATGATGTGACTGGACCAGCTTGTGATTGATGATGTGACTGGACCAGCTGGTGACTGATGATGTGATTGGACCAGCTGGTGATTGATGATGTGATTGGACCAGCTGGTGATTGATGATGTGACTGGACCAGCTGGTGACTGATGATGTGATTGGACCAGCTGGTGACTGATGATGTGATTGGACCAGCTGGTTATTGATGATGTGATTGGACCAGCTGGTGATTGATGATGTGACTGGACCAGCTGGTGACTGATGATGTGATTGGACCAGCTGGTGATTGATGATGTGATTGGACCAGCTGGTTATTGATGATGTGACTGGACCAGCTGGTGACTGATGATGTGATTGGACCAGCTGGTGACTGATGATGTGATTGGACCAGCTGGTGACTGATGATGTGATTGGACCAGCTGGTGATTGATGATGTGACTGGACCAGCTGGTGATTGATGACGTGATTGGACCAGCTGGTGATTGATGATGTGACTGGACCAGCTGGTGACTGATGACGTGACTGGACCAGCTGGTGATTGATGATGTGACTGGACCAGCTGGTGACTGATGATGTGACTGGACCAGCTGGTGACTGATGATGTGATTGGACCAGCTGGTGACTGATGATGTGATTGGACCAGCTGGTGATTGATGATGTGATTGGACCAGCTGGTGATTGATGATGTGACTGGACCAGCTGGTGACTGATGATGTGATTGGACCAGCTGGTGATTGATGATGTGACTGGACCAGCTGGTGATTGATGATGTGACTGGACCAGCTGGTGATTGATTATAAGACTGGACCAGCTGGTGATTGATGTGACTGGACCAGCTGGTTATTGATGATGTGACTGGACCAGCTGGTTATTGATGATGTGATTGGACCAGCTGGTGATTGATTGACCTTATGTGTCTGCTGCAGTGTGCTCTGTAGCAGGTTAACTGGGATAATGAAGACCAGACTGTTTTGTGTGGATGTGTGTAGGTTTTAATCTCCCCTATATAAACATGTCTATATTAACCTATGACCTTAACTCATACATCTCTCTCTCAGAGCTGTCCTTCAGGGTGTGGATGTGTGGTGGGAGCCTGGAGATTCTGTTAGGGTTTCCCTGTACATACTGTGTCCCTCCCTCCTCAGAGCTGTCCTTCAGGGTGTGGATGTGTGGTGGGAGCCTGGAGATTCTGCCCTGCAGCAGGGTGGGACACGTCTTCAGGAAGCGACATCCCTACGACTTCCCAGAAGGCAACGCTCTCACATACATCAAGTAAGTGAGCTTGGCTAGGTCGCTCTGATATCCATTCTACAGATGCACACACACAGACACACAACTATAGACACACACTCTAGTCCTGCCTGTAAAAAAATAAAAATAATATTTTCGGGAATCCTAGCCATTCCGAAAACGTCTTCTCGGGGACTCCATTCCGAAAACGTCTTCTCGGGGACTCCATTCCGAAAACATCTTCTCGGGGACTCCATTCCGAAAACGTCTTCTCGGGGACGCCATTCCAAACATCTTCTCGGGGACTCCATTCCAAACGTCTTCTCGGGGACTCCATTCCAAACGTCTTCTCGGGGACTCCATTCCAAAAGTCTTCTCGGGGACTTCATTTCAAACGTCTTCTCGGGGACTCCATTCCAAACATCTTCTCGGGGACTCCATTCCAACCGTCTTCTCGGGGACTCCATTCCAAACGTCTTCTTGGGGACTCCATTCCAAACGTCTTCTCGCGGACTCCATTCCAAACGTCTTCTCGGGGACTCCATTCCAAACGTCTTCTCGGGGACTCCATTCCAAACGTCTTCTCGGGGACTCCATTCCAAACGTCTTCTCGGGGACTCCATTCCAAACGTCTTCTCGGGGACTCCATTCCAAACGTCTTCTCGGGGACTCCATTCCAAACGTCTTCTCGGGGACTCCATTCCAAAAGTCTTCTCGGGGACTCCATTCCAAACGTCTTCTCGGGGACTCCATTCCAACTGTCTTCTCGGGGACTCCATTCCAAACGTCTTCTCGGGGACTCCATTCCAAACGTCTTCTCGGGGACTCCATTCCAAAAGTCTTCTCGGGGACTCCATTCCAAACGTCTTCTCGGGGACTCCATTCCAACTGTCTTCTCGGGGACTCCATTCCAAACGTCTTCTCGGGGACTCCATTCCAAACGTCTTCTCGGGGACTCCATTCCAAACATCTTCTCGGGGACTCCCAGCCATTCCAAACATCTTCTCGGGGACTCCATTCCAACTGTCTTCTCGGGGAATCCCAGCCGTTTCTAACCTCTTCTCGGGGACCCTCCTCTCGGGGACATGTATTTGAACTATTCCAGAACTAGCATACCTGATTCAACTAGTCAACTAATCCTCAAACCTTTGGGTGGATCAGGTGAGAGAGTTCAGCGCTACGACACAACTGAAATGTCTGGGGTCATGACAGAGAGGAAGGAACAGCGGAGCTGTGTTATTATCCTACCTAACCAGGTGTGTGTGTGTGTGTGTGTGGTCAGGAACACGCGTCGGGCAGCGGAGGTGTGGATGGATGAGTATAAACAGTACTACTACTCAGCAAGGCCCTCAGCGCAGGGCAAGGCTTTCGGCAGGTTAGTAGTCCTCTCTGGTACCTTTTAACCAACACTATTCATATATTTGCTGTTGGATGAATCCACCTCCAAAACAGAATCTTTTCAGGAAATGGAAAAACTGCCATATTTTTCTCTCCCTCTCCCCTTCCCCCTCTCCACTTTCCCTCTCCCCTTTCCCCTTCTCCCTCTCCACTTTCCCCCTTCCCCTCTCCCCTCTTCCCCCTCTCCCCCTTCCCCCTCTCCCCTTTCCCCCTCTCCCCTTTCCCCCTCTCCCCCTTCCCCCTCTCCCCTTCCCCTCTCCCCTCCCCTTCCCCCTCTCCCCTCTCCCCCCTTCCCCCTCTCCCCCCTTCCCTTTCCCTCTCCCCTTCCTCCTCTCCCCCTTCCCTTTCCCTCTCCCCTTCCCCTCTCCCCTTTCCCTTCCCCCTCTCCCCCCTTCCCCTTCCCCCATCCCTTTCCCTTTCCCTCTCTCCCCCTTCCCTTTCCCTTCCCCCTCTCCCCCTTCACCCTCTCCCCTCTCCCCCTTCACTTCCCCCATCTCCCCTCTCCCCCTTCACTTCCCCTTCCCCCTCTCCCCCTTCACTTCCCCTTCCCCCTCTCCCCTTTCCCTTCCCCCTCTCCCCCTTCACTTCCCCTTCCCCCTCTCCCCCTTCACTTCCCCTTCCCCCTCTCCCCCTTCACTTCCCCTTCCCCCTCTCCCCCTTCACTTCCCCTTCCCCCTCTCCCCCTTCACTTCCCCTTCCCCCTCTCCCCTTTCCCTTCCCAATCTCCCCTTCCCCCTTCCCCCTTCCCCCTCTCCCCTTTCCCTTCCCCCTTTCCCCTTCCCCCTCTCCCCTTCCCCTCTACCCTTTCCCTTCCCCCTTTCCCCTTCCTCTTCTCCCCTTTCCCCCCTTCCCCCTCTCCCCTATCCCCTTCCCCCTCTCCCCTTTCCCTTCCTCCCTCTCCCCTCCTCCCTCTCCCCTCCTCCCTCTCCCTTCTCCCTCTCCCTTCTCCCTCTCCCTTCCCCCTCCCCTCCTCCCTCTCTCCTCCCCCCTCCCCTTCCCCCTCTCCCTTCCCCCTCTCCCCTCTCCCCTCTCCCTTTCCCCTCTCCCCCTCCCCTCTCCCCCTCCCCTTCTCCCTCTCCATGCTCATTCCTTCCTATAGCATTGCAGACCGGCTGACTCTACGACACAAGCTGAACTGCAAGTCTTTCCATTGGTATATGGAGAACGTTTACCCTGAGCTAAGGTGAGAGGAGAGAGTCTCTACTGGCTAACCAGACAGGTTAGAGAGAGTCTCTACTGGCTAACCAGACAGGTGAGAGGGGAAAGTCTCTACTGGCTAACCAGACAGGTGAGAGGGGAGAGTCTCTACTGGCTAACCAGACAGGTGAGAGGGGAGAGTCTCTACTGGCTAACCAGACAGGTGAGAGGGGAGAGTCTCTACTGGCTAACCAGACAGGTGAGAGGGGAGAGTCTCTACTGGCTAACCAGACAGGTGAGAGGGGAGAGTCTCTACTGGCTAACCAGACAGGTGAGAGGGGAGGGTCTCTACTGGCTAACCAGACAGGTGAGAGGGGAGGGTCTCTAATGGCTAACCAGACAGGTGAGAGGGGAGGGTCTCTACTGGCTAACCAGACAGGTGAGAGGGGAGAGTCTCTACTGGCTAACCAGACAGGTGAGAGGGGAGAGTCTCTACTGGCTAACCAGACAGGTGAGAGGGGAGGGTCTCTACTGGCTAACCAGACAGGTGAGAGGGGAGAGTCTCTACTGGCTAACCAGACAGGTTAGAGGGGAGGGTCTCTACTGGCTAACCAGACAGGTGAGAGGGGATGGTCTCTACTGGCTAACCAGACAGGTGAGAGGGGAGAGTCTCTACTGGCTAACCAGACAGGTTAGAGGGGAGGGTCTCTACTGGCTAACCAGACAGGTGAGAGAGGAGGGTCTCTACTGGCTAACCAGACAGGTTAGAGAGAGTCTCTACTGGCTAACCAGACAGGTGAGAGGGGAGAGTCTCTACTGGCTAACCAGACAGGTGAGAGGGGAGAGTCTCTACTGGCTAACCAGACAGGTGAGAGGGGAGAGTCTCTACTGGCTAACCAGACAGGTGAGAGGGGAGAGTCTCTACTGGCTAACCAGACAGGTGAGAGGGGAGAGTCTCTACTGGCTAACCAGACAGGTGAGAGGGGAGAGTCTCTACTGGCTAACCAGAGAGGGGAGAGTCTCTACTGGCTAACCAGACAGGTGAGAGGGGAGAGTCTCTACTGGCTAACCAGACAGGTTAGAGGGGAGGGTCTCTACTGGCTAACCAGACAGGTGAGAGGGGAGGGTCTCTACTGGCTAACCAGACAGGTGAGAGGGGAGAGTCTCTACTGGCTAACCAGACAGGTTAGAGGGGAGGGTCTCTACTGGCTAACCAGACAGGTGAGAGGGGAGGGTCTCTACTGGCTAACCAGACAGGTTAGAGAGAGTCTCTACTGGCTAACCAGACAGGTGAGAGGGGAGAGTCTCTACTGGCTAACCAGACAGGTGAGAGGGGAGAGTCTCTACTGGCTAACCAGACAGGTGAGATGGGAGAGTCTCTACTGGCTAACCAGACAGGTGAGAGGGGAGAGTCTCTACTGGCTAACCAGACAGGTGAGAGGGGAGGGTCTCTACTGGCTAACCAGACAGGTGAGAGGGGAGAGTCTCTACTGGCTAACCAGACAGGTGAGAGGGGAGAGTGTCTACTGGCTAACCAGACAGGTGAGAGGGGAGAGTCTCTACTGGCTAACCAGACAGGTGAGAGGGGAGAGTCTCTACTGGCTAACCAGACAGGTGAGAGGGGAGGGTCTCTACTGGCTAACCAGACAGGTGAGAGGGGAGAGTCTCTACTGGCTAACCAGACAGGTGAGAGGGGAGGGTCTCTACTGGCTAACCAGACAGGTGAGAGGGGAGAGTCTCTACTGGCTAACCAGACAGGTGAGAGGGGAGGGTCTCTACTGGCTAACCAGACAGGTGAGAGGGGAGGGTCTCTAATGGCTAACCAGACAGGTGAGAGGGGAGGGTCTCTACTGGCTAACCAGACAGGTGAGAGGGGAGAGTCTCTACTGGCTAACCAGACAGGTTAGAGAGAGTCTCTACTGGCTAACCAGACAGGTTAGAGAGAGTCTCTACTGGCTCTCTCTCCATTACCTCCTGTTCCCCTCTCTCTCCATTACTTCCTGTTCCTCTCTCTCCATTACTTCCTGTTCCTCTCTCTCTCCATTACCTCCTGTTCCCCTCTCTCTCCATGACCTCCTGTTCCCTTCTCTCTCCATTACCTCCTGTTCCCCTCTCTCTCCATTACCTCCTGTTCCCCTCTCTCTCCATTACCTCCTGTTCCCCTCTCTCTCCATTAACTCCTGTTCCCCTCTCTCTCCATTACCTCCTGTTCCCCTCTCTCTCCATTACTTCCTGTTCCTCTCTCTCCATTACTTCCTGTTCCTCTCTCTCTCCATTACCTCCTGTTCCCCTCTCTCTCCATGACCTCCTGTTCCCCTCTCTCTCCATTACCTCCTGTTCCCCTCTCTCTCCATTACCTCATGTTCCCATCTCTCTCCATTACCTCATGTTCATCTCTCTCTCCATTACCTCATGTTCCCATCTCTCTCCATTACCTCATGTTCCCATCTCTCTCCATTACCTCATGTTCATCTCTCTCCATTACCTCCTGTTCCCCTCTCTCTCCATTACCTCCTGTTCCCCTCTCTCTCCATGACCTCCTGTTCCCCTCTCTCTCCATGACCTCCTGTTCCCCTCTCTCTCTCCATGACCTCCTGTTCCCCTCTCTCTCCATGACCTCCTGTTCCCCTCTCTCTCCATTACCTCCTGTTCCCCTCTCTCTCCATGACCTCCTGTTCCTCTTTCTCTCTCCATTACCTCCTGTTCCTCTCTCTCTCTCCATTACCTCCTGTTCCTCTCTCTCTCCATTACCTCCTGTTCCTCTCGCTCTCTCCATTACCTCCTGTTCCTCTCTCTCTCCATTACCTCCTGTTCCCCTCTCTCCATTACCTCATGTTCCCCTCTCTCTCCATTACCTCCTTTTCCCATCTCCTCATTACCTCCTGTCCCCCTCTTTCTTCATTGCTTCCTGTTCCTCTCTATCCATTACCTCCTGTTCCCCTCTCTCTCCATTACCTCATGTTCCTCTCTCTCTCTCTCTCTCTCTCATTACCTCATGTTCCTCCTCTCTCTCTCTCTCCATTACCTCCTGTTCCCCTCTCTCTCCATTACCTCCTGTTCCTCTCTCTCTCCATTACCTCCTGTTCCTCTCTCTCTCCATTACCTCATGTTCCCCTCTCTCTCCATTACCTCCTGTTCCCATCTCTCTCCATTACCTCCTGTTCCCCTCTCTCTCCATTAACTCATGTTCCCCTCTCTCTCCATTACCTCCTGTTCCCCTCTCTCTCCATTACTTCCTGTTCCTCTCTCTCCATTACCTCCTGTTCCCCTCTCTCTCCATGACCTCCTGTTCCCCTCTCTCTCCATTACCTCCTGTTCCCCTCTCTCTCCATTACCTCCTGTTCCCATCTCTCTCCATTACCTCATGTTCATCTCTCTCTCCATTACCTCATGTTCCCCTCTCTCTCCATTACCTCATGTTCCCATCTCTCTCCAGTACCTCATGTTCCCATCTCTCTCCATTACCTCATGTTCATCTCTCTCCATTACCTCCTGTTCCCCTCTCTCCATTACCTCCTGTTCCCCTCTCTCTCCATGACCTCCTGTTCCCCTCTCTCTCCATGACCTCCTGTTCCCCTCTCTCTCCATGACCTCCTGTTCCCCTCTCTCTCCATGACCTCCTGTTCCCCTCTCTCTCCATTACCTCCTGTTCCCCTCTCTCTCCATGACCTCATGTTCCCATCTCTCTCCATTACCTCATGTTCCTCTCTCTCTCCATTACCTCCTGTTCCTCTCTCTCTCCATTACCTCCTGTTCCTCTCTCTCTCCATGACCTCCTGTTCCCCTCTCTCTCCATGACCTCCTGTTCCCCTCTCTCTCCATGACCTCCTGTTCCTCTTTCTCTCTCCATTACCTCCTGTTCCTCTCTCTCTCTCCATTACCTCCTGTTCCTCTCTCTCTCCATTACCTCCTGTTCCTCTCATGCTTCCTTACCCTGTGTCTCTCTTTTTTTAAGCGTTTATTTTACCATGTGTAATGAAAATATTTGCAGTCTTACTCACCCGAGCTCTCACAGTAAAAACAATACAAACAGCAGAAGTTTACAAATATACATATATATATATTCAATAACCAGCCATTCAAAAAAGCTCCGTCTCTCTCTCTCTCCCTTTCCCTTTTCCTCCCTTTTCCTTCTCCCATCTCTCTCTCTCTCTCTCTCTCCCTCTCTCTCTCTCCCTCTCACCTCTCTTACCTCTCCCTCTCACCGCTTGCGTCTCCCAGGATCCCTGAGCGGGATGCAGTGTCCAGTGTGTTGAGACAGGGAGGGATGTGTCTGGAGAGCCTGGGTTCAGACAGCCTGGGCCTAGCAGAGTGTAGTAGAGGCTCTGGAGCGATGAGGCCACAGTCACAGGTCAGTACCATCACCCAGAGAGATATGTATATGTAACCACTAGGGACATATAGTGGTTATGGGAGTGTTGGTGTGTGTAATAACAATAATAATAATTTGTGTGTGTGTCGCTCTGTCTATCTCTCTCTCTCTGTCTCTCTCTCTCTGTCTCTCTCTCTCTCTCTGTCTCTCTCTCTCTCTCTCTCTCTGTCTCTCTGTCTCTGTCTCTCTTGTACAGAGGTGGCAGCTGGTGGAGCCTCTTCTACGCCAGCAGGACATCTGTCTGGCCATCACAGCTTTCACTGCCGGGTCAAAGGTCAAGATGGAACCCTGCAACATGAAAGAGCCCAGACAGGTCAGTCAGTCAGACAGACAGACAGGTGTGTATGGGACGTGGACCAGCCTCTCATCTCCCTACGGTCCCGTCAGCCTTCCCATTATACTGGCTCCCGAGTGGTGCAGCGGTCTAAGGCACTGCATCTCAGTGCTAGAGGCTTCACTACAGACACCCTGGTTGGAATCCAGAATGTATCACAACCGGCCGTGATTGGAAGTCCCATAGGGCAGCGCACAATTGGCCCAGCGTCGTCTGTGGAAGGCCGGGGTAGGACGTCATTGTAAAGAAGAATTTGTTCTTAACCTGTTATGGATGATGCGAATTTTCGCAGCTTTTTGTCTGACTTGCCTAGTTAAATAAAGTTTAAATACTGAACTCTGGTCAACAGTAGTGCACTATATAGGGAATAGGGTTCCATAGGGCTCTGGTCTAAAGTAGTGCACTATATAGGGAATAGGATTCCATAGGGCTCTGGTCTAAAGTAGTGCACTGTATAGGGAATAGGGTGCAATTTGGGATGCTGGTCTGGTCTGAGGTTAGCCTCACAGCTACATAGGATCTCAAAGGGAATCACATTTCTATCTAAAGCCATATGTCAGTCATGTTAATGTTGAGATCCTATCTAAAGCCATATGTCAGTCATGTTAATGATGAGATCCTATCTAAAGCCATATGTCAGTCATGTTAATGTTGAGATCCTATCTAAAGCCATATGTCAGTCATGTTAATGTTGAGATCCTATCTAAAGCCATATGTCAGTCATGTTAATGATGAGATCCTATCTAAGCCATATGTCAGTCATGTTAATGATGAGATCCTATCTAAAGCCATATGTCAGTCATGTTAATGTTGAGATCCTATCTAAAGCCATACGTCAGTCAGGTTAATGTTGAGATCCTATCTAAAGCCATACGTCAGTCAGGTTAATGTTGAGATCCTATCTAAAGCCATATGTCAGTCATGTTAATGATGAGATCCTATCTAAAGCCATATGTCAGTCATGTTAATGTTGAGATCCTATCTAAAGCCATATGTCAGTCATGTTAATGTTGAGATCCTATCTAAAGCCATATGTCAGTCATGTTAATGATGAGATCCTATCTAAAGCCATATGTCAGTCATGTTAATGTTGAGATCCTATCTAAAGCCATACGCCAGTCATGTTAATGATGAGATCCTATCTAAAGCCATATGTCAGTCATGTTAATGATGAGATCCTATCTAAGCCATATGTCAGTCATGTTAATGTTGAGATCCTATCTAAAGCCATATGTTAGTCATGTTAATGTTGAGATCCTATCTAAAGCCATACGTCAGTCATGTTAATGATGAGATCCTATCTAAGCCATATGTCAGTCATGTTAATGATGAGATCCTATCTAAGCCATATGTCAGTCAGGTTAATGATGAGATCCTATCTAAAGCCATATGTCAGTCATGTTAATGTTGAGATCCTATCTAAGCCATATGTTAGTCATGTTAATGTTGAGATCCTATCTAAGCCATATGTTAGTCATGTTAATGTTGAGATCCTATCTAAGCCATATGTTAGTCATGTTAATGTTGAGATCCTATCTAAGCCATATGTCAGTCATGTTAATGTTGAGATCCTATCTAAGCCATATGTCAGTCATGTTAATGTTGAGATCCTATCTAAGCCATACGTCAGTCATGTTAATGTTGAGATCCTATCTAAGCCATATGTTAGTCATGTTAATGTTGAGATCCTATCTAAAGCCATATGTCAGTCATGTTAATGATGAGATCCTATCTAAAGCCATATGTCAGTCATGTTAATGATGAGATCCTATCTAAAGCCATATGTCAGTCATGTTAATGATGAGATCCTATCTAAAGCCATATGTCAGTCATGTTAAGGATGAGATCCTATCTAAGCCATATGTCAGTCATGTTAATGATGAGATCCTATCTAAAGCCATATGTCAGTCATGTTAATGATGAGATCCTATCTAAGCCATATGTCAGTCATGTTAATGATGAGATCCTATCTAAAGCCATATGTCAGTCATGTTAATGTTGAGATCCTATCTAAAGCCATATGTCAGTCATGTTAATGATGAGATCCTATCTAAAGCCATATGTCAGTCATGTTAATGATGAGATCCTATCTAAGCCATATGTCAGTCATGTTAATGATGAGATCCTATCTAAAGCCATATGTCAGTCATGTTAATGATGAGATCCTATCTAAGCCATATGTCAGTCATGTTAATGATGAGATCCTATCTAAGCCATATGTCAGTCATGTTAATGATGAGATCCTATCTAAAGCCATATGTCAGTCATGTTAATGATGAGATCCTATCTAAAGCCATATGTCAGTCATGTTAATGATGAGATCCTATCTAAGCCATATGTCAGTCATGTTAATGATGAGATCCTATCTAAAGCCATATGTCAGTCATGTTAATGATGAGATCCTATCTAAGCCATATGTCAGTCATGTTAATGATGAGATCCTATCTAAAGCCATATGTCAGTCATGTTAATGATGAGATCCTATCTAAAGCCATATGTCAGTCATGTTAATGATGAGATCCTATCTAAGCCATATGTTAGTCATGTTAATGTTGAGATCCTATCTAAGCCATATGTCAGTCAGGTTAATGTTGAGATCCTATCCAAGCCATATGTCAGTCATGTTAATGATGAGATCCTATCTAAGCCATATGTCAGTCATGTTAATGTTGAGATCCTATCTAAGCCATATGTCAGTCATGTTAATGTTGAGATCCTATCCAAGCCATATGTCAGTCATGTTAATGTTGAGATCCTATCTAAGCCATATGTCAGTCAGGTTAATGATGAGATCCTATCTAAGCCATATGTCAGTCATGTTAATGTTGAGATCCTATCCAAGCCATATGTCAGTCATGTTAATGATGAGATCCTATCCAAGCCATACGTCAGTCATGTTAATCATGAGATCCTATCTAAGCCATATGTCAGTCATGTTAATGATGAGATCCTATCTAAAGCCATATGTCAGTCATGTTAATGATGAGATCCTATCTAAGCCATATGTCAGTCAGGTTAATGTTGAGATCCTATCCAAGCCATATGTCAGTCATGTTAATGATGAGATCCTATCTAAGCCATATGTCAGTCATGTTAATGATGAGATCCTATCTAAGCCATATGTCAGTCAGGTTAATGTTGAGATCCTATCCAAGCCATATGTCAGTCATGTTAATGATACGATCCTATCTAAGCCATATGTCAGTCATGTTAATGATGAGATCCTATCTAAGCCATATGTCAGTCATGTTAATGATGAGATCCTATCTAAGCCATATGTCAGTCATGTTAATGATGAGATCCTATCTAAGCCATATGTCAGTCAGGTTAATGTTGAGATCCTATCTAAGCCATATGTCAGCCATGTTAATGATGAGATCCTATCTAAGCCATATGTCAGTAATGTTAATGTTGAGATCCTATCTAAGCCATATGCCAGTCATGTTAATGTTGAGATCCTATCTAAGCCATATGTCAGTCATGTTAATGATGAGATCCTATCTAAGCCATATGTCAGTCAGGTTAATGTTGAGATCCTATCTAAGCCATATGCCTCTCCCTCCTCTCACCCCTCCCTCCCTCCTCTCACCCCTCCCTCCCTCCTCTCACCCCTCCCCCTCTCACCCCTCCCTCCCTCCTCTCACCCCTCCCTTCTCTCACCCCTCCCTCCTCTCACCCCTCCCTCCTCTCACCCCTCCCTCCTCTCACCCCTCTCACCCCTCCCTCCCTCCTCTCACCCCTCCCTCCCTCCTCTCACCCCTCCCCCTCTCACCCCTCCCTGCCCATCTTTCTGCCCCTCCTGTAGAAGTGGAAGCCAAAAGGGCCGACCCTGCAGCACGTGGTTAGTGGTCTGTGTCTTGACAGTCAGCTGTCTGTTGGCCCTCCTGCCATCACTCAGTGTCGGCCCCAGCTGGCCAGTCAGGTCTGGGAGCCACAACTCATCACCTGATTACCTGAAACCTGGTGGCCGGAGAGAAGAGTAGGAGGAACTCTGGTGGCTGGGGAGAGGAGGAGGGAGAGGAGGAACTCTGGTGGCTGGGGAGAAGAGGAGGAGGAGGAGGAACTCTGGTGGCTGGGGAGAGGAGGAGGAGGAACTCTGGTGGCTAGGGGGAAGAGGAAGAGGAGGAGGAACTCTGGCTGGGGAGAGGAGGAGGAAGAGGAGGAACTCTGGTGGCTGGGGAGAAGAGGAGGAGGAGGAACTCTGGTGGCTGGGGAGAAGACGAGGAAGAGGAGGAGGAGGAACTCTGGTGGCTGGGGAGAAGAGGAGGAAGAGGAGGAGGAGGAGGAACTCTGGTGGCTGGGGAGAAGAGGAGGAGGAGGAGGAGGAGGAACTCTGGTGGTTGGGGAGAAGAAGGAATAGAAAGAGTTTGGGGGATGGAGGAAAGGAGAGAAAGAGGCAGAGGAGATACTGGGATACGGCATGCAGAGGGACACAAATAATCACATCTGTCTCCACACTGTCCTCCTTCCCTCTGTGGGAGACCGAGGAGAGAGGGGGGGACAGGAATGTGGTAAACAACTCTACTGTGATGATGTTTACCGGATGTTTCTGTCACGAGTGTCAGACGGACAAGAACCACACCAAAGAGTCTGAGAGGAAAGACCTGGTCACCAACCGACCTGAGACAGCCTGTTAGAGGTCTCAACTGTATCAGAAGTCTGGGCCCATATTTATAAAGACTCTCAGTAGGAGTGGTGATCTAGGATCAGGTCATAGTCTCAGTAGGAGTGGTGATCTAGGATCAGGTCCTAAAGAGTCTCAGTAGGAGTGGTGATCTAGGATCAGGTCCTAAAGAGTCCCAGTAGGAGTGGTGATCTAGGATCAGGTCATGAAGAGTGAGAATAGGAGTGGTGATCCTAGATCATAATGAATAACATTACATGGACCTGGGGGTCCTGATCCTAGATCATAATGACCTGGGGGACCTGATCCTAGATCATAATGACCTGGGGGACCTGATCCTAGATCATAATGACCTGGGAGACCTGATCCTAGATCATAATGACCTGGGAGACCTGATCCTAGATCATAATGACCTGGGAGACCTGATCCTAGATCATAATGACCTGGGAGACCTGATCCTAGATCATAATGACCTGGGGGACCTGATCCTAGATCATAATGACCTGGGAGACCTGATCCTAGATCATAATGACCTGGGGGACCTGATCCTAGATCATAATGACCTGGGGGACCTGATCCTAGATCATAATGACCTGGGAGACCTGATCCTAGATCATAATGACCTGGGAGACCTGATCCTAGATCATAATGACCTGGGAGACCTGATCCTAGATCATAATGACCTGGGGGACCTGATCCTAGATCATAATGACCTGGGGGACCTGATCCTAGATCATAATGACCTGGGGGACCTGATCCTAGATCATAATGACCTGGGGGACCTGATCCTAGATCATAATGACCTGGGGGACCTGATCCTAGATCATAATGACCTGGGGGACCTGATCCTAGATCAAAATGACCTGGGAGACCTAATCCTAGATCATAATGAAATATGGGACCTGATCCTAGATCATAATGAATAACATTACATGGACCTGGGAGACCTGATCCTAGATCATAATGACCTGGGGGACCTGATCCTAGATCATAATGACCTGGGGGACCTGATCCTAGATCATAATGACCTGGGAGACCTGATCCTAGATCATAATGACCTGGGAGACCTGATCCTAGATCATAATGACCTGGGAGACCTGATCCTAGATCATAATGACCTGGGGGGACCTGATCCTAGATCAGCTCTCCTACTGTGAATACCAGAACCAGGTGTTACCTGTCCGAGGTCAGAGGTCAGAGGTCTTCATCCTCTCGGATGTTGTGGTTTCTTCCTACTGTAGCTTTTCCCAACTTCAACTGTTTCTTGCACATTTCACATTTTAGTGTCTGTCAATAAATGCCGGACAACAAATTGCAAAATGTGTATATTTCACTGAATAGCTGTTTTAAAAATAAAGTGTCAAAGCATTTTCAGGAACGGTATTTGTTGTTTTGCCCAAATTATGTTTTGTTTTTGTCTTTGGGATGTCATGTAAATATTACAAAACTAAAATCTGCTTGGATTTTGCGTAAAGTTAAAGTACCCTATATGTTGTTTGATAAATAAATAATGTTGGTATAATGATCTGTTTCCAGTTCTTTAATGCAGAATCATAGCCTGGGTACCAGTCAGCTTGTGCCACTTCTTGTCATAAAAAGGAGTGGCATGATGGCACAAACAGACTGGTACCCAGGCTAGTGTAATCATACTTTTTAATGATTTTACCAGGTAAGTTGACTGAGAACACGTTCTCGTTTGCAGCAACGACCTGGGGAATAGTTACAGGGGAGAGGAATGAGCCAATTGTAAACTGGGGATTATTTGGTGGCCAGATTGGGAATTTAGCCAGGACACCAGGGTTAACACCCCCCCTACTCTTACGATAAGTGCCATGGGATCTTTAATGACCTCAGAGAGTCAGGACACCCGTTTAACGTCCCATCCGAAAGACTGCACCCAACACAAGGCAATGTCCCCAATCACTGCCCTGGGGTATTGGGATATTTTTTAGACCAGAGGAAAGAGTGCTTCCTACTGGCCCTCCAACACCACTTCCAGCAGCATCTGGTCTCCCATCCAGGGGACTGACCAGGACCAACCCTGCTTAGCTTCAGATGCAAGTCAGCAGTGAGATGCAGGGTGATAATGCAGGGTGGTATTCTTCTTGTTGTTCACAGAGATACAGTACATGTCTAACGGGGAGAGAATTCATTCTAATGTCCAGTTTCTCAGAACATGAGAACCTGTAGGCTGCAGTACAACCTAACACCACTAGAGGGCAGGTTAACCTCATAAATAGAGAATGTGCTGTGTTTGTAACCAAGTGGGAATTTATCACATACGACTTGGAAAAATCTACTTGAGGGGGCGGCAGGTATCCTAGTGGTTAGAGTGTAGGGGCGGCAGGTACACTAGTGTTTAGAGTGTAGGGGCGGCAGGTAGCCTAGTGGTTAGAGTGTAGGGGCGGCAGGTAGGCTAGTGGATAGAGTGTAGGGGAGGTAGGTAGACTAGTGGTTAGAGTGTAGGGGCGGCAGGTAGGCTAGTGGATAGAGTGTGGGGGAGGTAGGTAGACTAGTGGTTAGAGTGTAGGGGCGGCAGGTAGGCTAGTGGATAGAGTGTAGGGGAGGTAGGTAGCCAAGTGGTTAGAGTGTAGAGGTGGCAGGTAGACTAGTGGTTAGAGTGTGGGGGCGGCAGGGTAGCCTAGTGGTTAGAGTGTAGGACTATCAACCGAAAGGTTGCTGGATCGAATTCCCGAGCTGACAAGGTAAAAACCTGTCGTTCTGAACAAGGCAGTTAACCCACTGTTCCTAGACCAGTTAACCCACTGTTCCTAGACCAGTTAACCCCACTGTTCCTAGACCAGTTAACCCCACTGTTCCTAGACCAGTTAACCCACTGTTCCTAGACCAGTTAACCCACTGTTCCTAGACCGTCGTTGAAAATAAGAATTTGTTCTGAACTGACTTGTTATATAAAATCATAGTGGGGAAACTCCTCTTTCATCCAAAACTCCTCCCATCTGAAACTCCTCCCATCCGAAGACTCCTCCCATCCGGAGACTCCTCCCACATGCTGACTGACCTCTGTCACCTACTAAGAAAATTACATTGATACATCATTTTTTGGCAGTTAATTGTAACAAAACGATCTTCTTTTTTTTTTTAACACTATAATTTTGTTAAAAGCAGTATAGTATTTTTTGGTTTATGGTTTACGCAGCTCTGTTGGCCAATAGCTAATCAGCGTTTCTCAACGAGTTCAAAGCACTTGAATGCATCTAACTGTTATTTACAAATTCCAAATTTTACAAATGGTTGTCCCTGTCCTCTCGCCTTTCTCCCCTTAAGTGTCGAGTTGTTTCACTTGCCTTCATGGATTTAGAAAAGAAAATGACTGGTACATGGAAACTACCTCTAGTCCATGCCTATACCAATCTAATGCTTTTTTACATTTGTGGGGTGTAGTGAATGAGACAGGAGACTCTGGGTTAGGGAGCATTACACACAGACAGGAGACTCTGGGTTAGGGAGCATCACACACAGACAGGAGACTCTGGGTTAGGGAGCATCACACACAGACAGGAGACTCTGGGTTAGGGAGCATCACACACAGACAGGAGACTCTGGGTTAGGGAGCATCACACACAGACAGGAGACTCTGGGTTAGGGAGCATCACACACAGACAGGAGACTCTGGGTTAGGGAGCATCACACACAGACAGGAGACTCTGGGTTAGGGAGCATCACACACAGACAGGAGACTCTGGGTTAGGGAGCATCACACACAGACAGGAGACTCTGGGTTAGGGAGCATCACACACAGACAGGAGACTCTCTGGGTTAGGGAGCATCACACACAGACAGGAGACTGGGTTAGGGAGCATTACACACAGACAGGAGACTCTGGGTTAGGGAGCATTACACACAGACAGGAGACTCTGGGTTAGGGAGCATCACACACAGACAGGAGACTCTGGGTTAGGGAGCATTACACACAGACAGGAGACTGGGTAGGGAGCATTACACACAGACAGGAGACTCTCTGGGTTAGGGAGCATCACACACAGACAGGAGACTCTCTGGGTTAGGGAGCATCACACACAGACAGGAGACTGGGTTAGGGAGCATTACACACAGACAGGAGACTCTGGGTTAGGGAGCATTACACACAGACAGGAGACTCTGGGTTAGGGAGCATTACACACAGACAGGAGACTCTGGGTTAGGGAGCATTACACACAGACAGGAGACTCTCTGGGTTAGGGAGCATCACACACAGATAGGAGACTCTGGGTTAGGGAGCATTACACACAGACAGGAGACTCTCTGGGTTAGGGAGCATCACACACAGACAGGAGACTCTCTGGGTTAGGGAGCATCACACACAGACAGGAGACTCTCTGGGTTAGGGAGCATCACACACAGACAGGAGACTCTCTGGGTTAGGGAGCATCACACACAGACAGGAGACTGGGTTAGGGAGCATTACACACAGACAGGAGACTCTGGGTTAGGGAGCATTACACACAGACAGGAGACTCTGGGTTAGGGAGCATTACACACAGACAGGAGACTCTGGGTTAGGGAGCATTACACACAGACAGGAGACTCTCTGGGTTAGGGAGCATCACACACAGATAGGAGACTCTGGGTTAGGGAGCATTACACACAGACAGGAGACTCTCTGGGTTAGGGAGCATCACACACAGATAGGAGACTCTCTGGGTTAGGGAGCATCACACACAGACAGGAGACTCTCTGGGTTAGGGAGCATCACACACAGATAGGAGACTCTCTGGGTTAGGGAGCATTACACACAGACAGGAGACTCTCTGGGTTAGGGAGCATCACACACAGACAGGAGACTGGGTTAGGGAGCATTACACACAGACAGGAGACTCTGGGTTAGGGAGCATTACACACAGACAGGAGACTCTGGGTTAGGGAGCATTACACACAGACAGGAGACTCTGGGTTAGGGAGCATTACACACAGACAGGAGACTCTCTGGGTTAGGGAGCATCACACACAGATAGGAGACTCTGGGTTAGGGAGCATCACACACAGACAGGAGACTCTCTGGGTTAGGGAGCATCACACACAGACAGACGACTCTCTCTGGGTTAGAGAGCATCACACACAGACAGGAGACTCTCTGGGTTAGGGAGCATTACACACAGACAGGAGACTCTGGGTTAGGGAGCATTACACACAGACAGGAGACTCTGGGTTAGGGAGCATCACACACAGACAGGAGACTCTCTGGGTTAGGGAGCATCACACACAGACAGGAGACTCTCTGGGTTAGGGAGCATCACACACAGACAGACGACTCTCTCTGGGTTAGAGAGCATCACACACAGACAGGAGACTCTCTGGGTTAGGGAGCATTACACACAGACAGGAGACTCTGGGTTAGGGAGCATTACACACAGACAGGAGACTCTGGGTTAGGGAGCATTACACACAGACAGGAGACTCTGGGTTAGGGAGCATTACACACAGACAGGAGACTCTGGGTTAGGGAGCATCACACACAGACAGGAGACTCTGGGTTAGGGAGCATCACACACAGACAGGAGACTCTGGGTTAGGGAGCATCACACACAGACAGGAGACTCTCTGGGTTTTTTTATTTTTTATTTTTTTATTTTACCTTTATTTAACCAGGTTGGCTAGTTGAGAACACCTTTATTTAACCAGGTAGGCTAGTTGAGAACACCTTTATTTAACCAGGTAGGCTAGTTGAGAACACCTTTATTTAACCAGGTAGGCTAGTTGAGAACACCTTTATTTAACCAGGTAGGCTAGTTGAGAACACCTTTATTTAACCAGGTAGGCTAGTTGAGAACACCTTTATTTAACCAGGTAGGCTAGTTGAGAACACCTTTATTTAACCAGGTAGGCTAGTTGAGAACACCTTTATTTAACCAGGTAGGCCAGTTGAGAACACCTTTATTTAACCAGGTAGGCTAGTTGAGAACACCTTTATTTAACCAGGTAGGCCAGTTGAGAACACCTTTATTTAACCAGGTAGGCTAGTTGAGAACACCTTTATTTAACCAGGTAGGCTAGTTGAGAACACCTTTATTTAACCAGGTAGGCTAGTTGAGAACACCTTTATTTAACCAGGTAGGCTAGTTGAGAACACCTTTATTTAACCAGGTAGGCCAGTTGAGAACACCTTTATTTAACCAGGTAGGCTAGTTGAGAACACCTTTATTTAACCAGGTAGGCTAGTTGAGAACACCTTTATTTAACCAGGTAGGCTAGTTGAGAACACCTTTATTTAACCAGGTAGGCTAGTTGAGAACACCTTTATTTAACCAGGTAGGCCAGTTGAGAACACCTTTATTTAACCAGGTAGGCTAGTTGAGAACACCTTTATTTAACCAGGTAGGCCAGTTGAGAACACCTTTATTTAACCGGGTAGGCTAGTTGAGAACACCTTTATTTAACCAGGTAGGCTAGTTGAGAACACCTTTATTTAACCAGGTAGGCTAGTTGAGAACACCTTTATTTAACCAGGTAGGCAAGTTGAGAACAAATTCTCATTTACAATTGCGACCTGGCCAAGATAAAGCAAAGCAGTTCGACAGATACAACAACACAGAGTTACACATGGAGTAAAACAAACATACAGTCAATAATAAAGTATAAACAAGTCTATATACAATGTGAGCAAATGAGGTGAGAAGGGAGGTAAAGGCAAAAAAAGGCCTTGGTGGCAAGGTAAATACAATATAGCAAGTAAAACACTGGGTTAGGGAGCATTACACAGAGACAGGAGACTCTCTCTGGGTTAGAGAGCATTACATACAGACAGGAGACTCTCTCTGGGTTAGGGAGCATCACACACAGACAGACGACTCTCTCTGGGTTAGAGAGCATCACACACAGACAGGAGACTCTCTGGGTTAGGGAGCATTACACACAGACGGGAGACTCTGGGTTAGGGAGCATTACATACAGACAGGAGACTCTGGGTTAGGGAGCATTACATACAGACAGGAGACTCTCTCTGGGTTAGAGAGCATTACACACAGATAGTAGACTCTCTCTGGGTTAGAGAGTATTACACACAGACAGGAGACTCTCTGGGTTAGAGAGCATTACACATAGACAGGAGACTCTCAGGGTTAGGGGGCATTACACACAGACAGGATACTCTCTGGGTTAAAGAGCATTACACACAGACAGGAGACTCTCTCTGGGTTAGAGAGCATTACACACAGATAGTAGACTCTCTCTGGGTTAGAGAGTATTACACACAGACAGGAGACTCTCTGGGTTAGAGAGCATTACACACAGACAGGAGACTCTCAGGGTTAGGGGGCATTACACACAGACAGGAGACTCTCTGGGTTAGAGAGCATTACACACAGACAGGAGACTCTCAGGGTTAGAGAGCATTACACACAGACAGGAGACTCTGGGTTAGGGAGCATTACATACAGACAGGAGACTCTGGGTTAGGGAGCATTACATACAGACAGGAGACTCTCTCTGGGTTAGGGAGCATTACATACAGACAGGAGACTCTCTCTGGGTTAGAGAGCATTACATACAGACAGGAGACTCTGGGTTAGAGAGCATTACACACAGACAGGAGACTCTCTCTGGGTTAGAGAGCATTACATACAGACAGGAGACTCTCTCTGGGTTAGGGAGCATCACACACAGACAGAAGACTCTGGGTTAGGGAGCATCACACACAGACAGGAGACTCTCAGGGTTAGGGGGCATTACACACAGACAGAAGAATCTCTGGGTTAAAGAGCATTACACACAGACAGGAGACTCTCTCTGGGTTAGAGAGCATTACACACAGATAGTAGACTCTCTCTGGGTTAGAGAGCATTACACACAGACAGGAGACTCCCTGGGTTAGAGAGCATTACACACAGACAGGAGACTCTCAGGGTTAGGGGGCATTACACACAGACAGGAGACTCTCTGGGTTAGAGAGCATTACACACAGACAGGAGACTCTCTGGGTTAGAGAGCATTACACACAGACAGGAGACTCTCTGGGTTAGAGAGTATTACACACAGACAGGAGACTCTCTGGGTTAGGGAGCATTACACACAGACAGGAGACTCTCTCAGGGTTAGGGAGCATTACACACAGACACTTGACAGTTTGCACCATTCACTCTCTGATAACTGTTGGTGAGAATCAGAAGTCTTCCTTCCCAGGCCAGACAGCGTGATATTTCTGGTTTGTGATCAGACGAGTAGGTGTGTTTGTTTCTGTGTGCAAAGACTGAGACAGGTAGGGAGACAGGAAGGGAGACATGTAGGGAGACAGGGAGACAGGTAGGGAGATGGGAAGGGAGACAGGAAGGGAGACGGGAAGGGAGACATGGAGGGAGACAAGGAGGGAGACAGGGAGGGAGACAGGCAGGGAGACAGGCAGGGAGACAGGCAGGGAGACAGGCAGGGAGACAGGCAGGGAGACAGGCAGGGAGACAGGCAGGGAGACAGACAGGGAGGAAGACAGGTAGGGAGACAGGTAGGGAGAGTGTGAAGGAGAAAGCGCCAACAGGCTTGATCACATTGTCAAGAAGTATAGCCTAGTTATTGATATTAGTGTAACTGCTGTGTAGACCAGCATACCTCTGCCTGTCTACAGCCCAAACCTGTTTTAACCTCAGTACTCAGATATATGTGGAATGTAGCTGATAAACCACTGGCCTTAAAAGGGGCAATCTGTTGTTCGAACGATAATAAACACAGAAATGTGACCACTCTCAAATGAATGGGCAGAGCTATGAATACAAGGACTGTCCATATACAAGGACTGTCCATCCACAAGGACTGACCATCCACAAGGACTGTCCATCCACAAGGACTGACCATCCATAAGGACTGTCCATACATGATATCAACATTCTAGTTTTAACTGTGTTTTTGAGAATATACAGTGTTTGTTTACACTTAATTTGTTTACAAACAAAGGACTAAGTGTTTTGACGGGGTGCGGCAGTAGAACTAAGCTCATGAGGTAGTTTATTAGTTTCGATTCTTCAACAATCAATGACTATATACTGCATATCATCCACTTAAATATACCACAAATGGATGTATCAATCCCAGATTGCCCCTTGAAAGGAGTCTCTTCTCATCGGAATGAATAGGGGCCTGGGGGGGGGGGGGGGAAACACAGAACAGAATGGGATACATCAGGGAAGGAACCACAACAAAGGGTCCAGTTGTACTCTCCTTCTTCTTCTGAACTGAGTTTACTCAATTCACTCCACATCGCAGAAGTTCAGCTTTACGGCGGGGATTGAAATGAAAAGGCCATAAAGGAACTGTACTAGAAAGAAATCGTTGTGCCAACCATTACTCAAAAGGGCTGTATAGTGTTTAACCACAATGTAATCAAGGTTACCAGACTGACCCCTATTTAGCGGAGAGACTCCGTTCACGGTAAACGCTGAGTATGTCGGCGGTCAAATACAAAATGACTTTTTATATTTCTACAGCGGAATATGTAACTCTTCAGCTTTTATAGATTGAATGGAGTCAACAGTATCATTTTAGCCAGACTCAACCCAGTGAACAAAATAGGTTGAAATGGGCGGCAGTGGTTAGAGCGTTGGACTAGTAACCAGAAGGTTGCGAGTTCAAACCCCCCGAGCTGACAAGTTACAATCTGTCGTTCTGCCCCTGAACAGGCAGTTAAACCCACTGTTCCCAGGCCGTCATTGAAAATAAGAATTTGTTCTTAACTGACTTGCCTGGTTAAATAAAGGTTAAATAAAAAATAAAATGACATATTTTCAACCTGTTTTGCTCACTGGGAAGAGTTGTTGTTGGCCCTTTCTGCTAAGTAGAATGGTGAACTTGGTAAAAATACAGTGGTTTTCAGAATCAAACGCTGTTAAAATGTCAAACTATATTGAATAGGACTGTGTCTGAATGGGACAGTCACCGGAACCAGTTAGGGAATGAATGAACGGCTGAATGGACAGGAAGTGAACTCTGGCTAGGTTCTGACTGACTTTGTTGACATTGTTCTTAACCTATTTATCCAGGTGTTCATTGACCACCATGATGAGATAGTGATGAGATAGGAATGGCACCCTATTCCCTATGTAGTGCACTACTTTCAAACAGGAATGGCACCCTATTCCCTATGTAGTGCACTACTTTCAACCAGGAATGGCACCCCATTCCCTATGTAGTGCACTACTTTCAAACAGGAATGGCACCCTATTCCCTATGTAGTGCACTACTTTCAAACAGGAATGGCACCCTATTCCCTACGTAGTGCACTACTTTCAAATAGGAATGGCACCCTATTCCCTACGTAGTGCACTACTTTCAACCAGGAATGGCACCCTATTCCCTACGTAGTGCACTACTTTCAAACAGGAATGGCACCCTATTCCCTATGTAGTGCACTACTTTCAACCAGGAATGGCACCCTATTCCCTATGTAGTGCACTACTTTCAACCAGGAATGGCACCCTATTCCCTATGTAGTGCACTACTTTCAACCAGGAATGGCACCCTGAAGGATGTAGGTAATGTTGTCAGTCTGGTGTAGAAGGATTGTTCTACTCAGTTATATCACCATCACCAGCTGGGTGTTCTGTGTGCAAAGAGTTTTGAATATTCGTTTTATTTCCCTATTCCCTACATAGTGCACTACTTTCAACCAGGAATGGCACCCTATTCCCTATGTAGTGCACTACTTTCAAACAGGAATGGCACCCTATTCCCTATGTAGTGCACTACTTTCAAACAGGAATGGCACCCTATTCCCTACGTAGTGCACTACTTTCAACCAGGAAGGGCACCCTATTCCCTATGTAGTGCACTACTTTTAACCTGATTCCTATGGGCCCTGGTCAAAAGAAGTGGGGGTCACAGGGCTCAGGCAAAAAGTAGTGACTCATTGCTGGCCTTCTGATTGGTGCAGAGTTACTGAGAGGAATATATGGCTTCATGAGCAATCATGAGTCGTTCTATGCAGGTTAAGGACCCACCTGACCATCATGATAGGTCTATGCAGGTTAAGGACCCACCTGACCATCATGATAGGTCTATGCAGGTTAAGGACCCACCTGACCATCATGATAGGTCTATGCAGGTTAAGGACCCACCTGACCATCATGATAGGTCTATGCAGGTTAAGGACCCACCTGACCATCATGATAGGTCTATGCAGGTTAAGGACCCACCTGACCGTCATGAGTCGTTCTATGCAGGTTAAGGACCCACCTGACCATCATGAGTCGTTCTATGCAGGTTAAGGACCCACTTGACCATCATGAGTCGTTCTATGCAGGTTAAGGACCCACCTGACCATCATGATTAGGTCTATGCAGGTTAAGGACCCAGCTGGCCATCATGAGTTGGTCTATGCAGGTTAAGGACCCACCTGACCATCATGAGTTGGTCTTTGCAGGTTAAGGACCCACCTGGCCATCATGAGTTGGTCTATGCAGGTTAAGGACCCACCTGACCATCATGATAGGTCTATGCAGGTTAAGGACCCACCTGACCATCATGAGTTGTTCTATGCAGGTTAAGGACCCACCTGACCATCATGATTAGGTATATGCAGGTTAAGGACCCACCTGACCATCATGATTAGGTCTATGCAGGTTAAGGACCCACCTGACCGTCATGAGTCGTTCTATGCAGGTTAAGGAACCAGCTGGCCATCATGAGTTGGTCTATGCAGGTTAAGGACCCACCTGACCATCATGAGTTGGTCTTTGCAGGTTAAGGACCCACCTGACCGTCATGAGTCAGTCTATGCAGGTTAAGGACCCACCTGACCATCATGAGTTGGTCTATGCAGGTTAAGGACCCACCTGACCATCACGAGTTGGTCTTTGCAGGTTAAGGACCCACCTGACCATCATGAGTCGGTCTTTTCAAATGAGCTCTATTCTATCAAAAAAATCTTATTGGAATCACATTTTAATAGACTGTGTATTTTCCAAATTGCACACCATACCGGTTGTAAAGTCCCGCCCCGTTCATCTGTCTATCACTTATATATTTTTTCTCCAATCGAACACCTTCAACTTCACCTTTTATACTTGCAGACATTGACCAATGGATTAGGACAGGGAGGGACGTCCGTTGCTATGGGCGAGTGGACTGGCAGGTGAAACTGGACTGCTGACTCGTGAACAGCAGCAGGAACAGGAGGAGCAGCAGTAGCAGGAGTAACAGCAGGAGGAACAGCAGTAGCAGGAGTAACAGCAGGAGGAACAGCAGTAGCAGGAGGAACAGCAGGAGCAGGATAGAGTTCATTTCCAACACTTCTCTGGGAATTTAAATCGTCCCAAGTTCGAGAGATTTGAAATTGACTGACTTTTGGATCGGGGCCCTGATCACAGGTAAGGAGAGAGCGAGAGACAAATGAGGGATTTTGAAATGATAGCTACTTATTAACGCTTTCGTCGGGTGCGCTTACTATGAAAAATATATGTTTTGACTGGGGTTCATTGCTCGTAACGCTAGCTAGCTATCCAGCAAATGCTAACTAGGTAACTAGCTAGCTGTGGTATTTAATGAACCGAATGAGCTACACGCTAACGCAGACTGGTGAGTTATACTATTAACTAGCAGTCGGTCGAACTATATATTTAATGTTGCTTTTACCAGCTAATAAGGCCAATTTAACGTCCTGTGGAAAAGTGTTATAACGACTCTAGAAGCTAGCTAGCTAACGTCGGCTAACTAGCGGTAACTAGTTAGCCAGGTAACGTTAACTAGCCAGGTAAGCGTTAACTAGTTAGCCAGGTAAGCGTTAACTAGCTAGCCAGGTAACGTTAATTAGCTGTACGGCTCGGTTCTAACCGACGTTATCGCCTTTTCTAACGACGTCGTTAGAAAAAAAAAACTTAGCTAGTTATCTGGCTACTGTCCCGAGTAACTAGCTAGTTAAATGATGTTTTATACACAACGTTAGCTATCACTTGATGTTTTGAGGTAGTTTAAAAAACAAGTGAAATGTATAACATAATATGGCCTCAAACCTTACCTACCGTAGAGATATTGTAACGTTAGTTCCCAAAGGAGTCTTGAATAACGTTCGTTAATAACTAGCTAACTTTGTTCTCAATTAGATCATTAACTCTACCTATAAAGTAAGTTAGATAACCTGTCAGTTAACAGGGTTGAAGTATTATTTTTTCTCTTCACGGTAATGGTTGGTGTTCTGCTTTTTAGTTGTTTTCAAATATGGACCTCTTATTAGACACTACTGACAATGTAGGTAGGAGTGTTTTCAAGTAGAGTCACCTGAATGGGTAGTTCAGCAGGTAGAGTCTGGGACCAGACATTGGTGTTCTCAAAATGCCATAGATTAAGTGTTTGACAGCAACAACAAAAAGTGTATTCAAAGCATAATGGCTGGTGCGAACCTGTATGGTAACTGATAATAAGCTATTAAGACCTGTGACTGGTCAACCTGTATGGTACCTCAATATAAGACATTAAGACCTGCGACTGGTCAACCTGTATGGTAACTGATAATAAGCTATTAAGACCTGCGACTGGTCAACCTGTATGGTAACTGATAATAAGCTATTAAGACCTGCGACTGGTCAACCTGTATGGTAACTGATAATAAGCTATTAAGACCTGCGACTGGTCAACCTGTATGGTACCTCAATATAAGACATTAAGACCTGCGACTGGTCAACCTGTATGGTAACTGATAATAAGCTATTAAGACCTGCGACTGGTCAACCTGTATGGTAACTGATAATAAGCTATTAAGACCTGCGACTGGTCAACCTGTATGGTAACTGATAAAAAGCTATTAAGACCTGCGACTGGTCAACCTGTATGGTAACTGATAAAAAGCTATTAAGACCTGCGACTGGTCAACCTGTATGGTAACTGATAATAAGCTATTAAGACCTGCGACTGGTCAACCTGTATGGTAACTGATAATAAGCTATTAAGACCTGCGACTGGTCAACCTGTATGGTAACTGATAATAAGCTATTAAGACCTGCGACTGGTCAACCTGTATGGTAACTGATAATAAGCTATTAAGACCTGCGACTGGTCAACCTGTATGGTAACTGATAATAAGCTATTAAGACCTGCGACTGGTCAACCTGTATGGTACCTCAATATAAGACATTAAGACCTGCGACTGGTCAACCTGTATGGTACCTCAATATAAGACATTAAGACCTGCGACTGGTCAACCTGTATGGTACCTCAATATAAGACATTAAAACCTGCGACTGGTCAACCTGTATGGTACCTGCTCACAGATCACTGCACCTGTACATAGCTCATCTGTAAATAGCCCATCCAACTACCTCATCCCCATACTGTTATATATTTAATTTATTTTGCTCATTTGCACCCCCAGTATCTCTACCTGCACAAGCATCTTCTGCACATCTAAACCAGTGTTTAATTGCTATATTGTAATTATCTCGCCACTATGGCCTATTTATTGCCTTACCTCCCTTATCCTACCTCATTTTGCACACATTGTATATAGTCAATAATACAATAGGAAAAAGTCTGATTGTTTACTCCATGTGTAACTCTGTTGTTTTTTGTTGCACTGCTTTGCTTTATCTTGGCCAGGTCGCAGTTGTAAATGAGAACTTGTTCTCAACTTGCCTACCCGGTTAAATAAAATAAAAACTGATAGTAAGTTCTTAAGACCTGCGACTAGCCCCACGGAGATTTGATGAATATTGAGGAAAAAACAAATATATGAATCTCAAACGCTGCTTTTCATTGCTGACCTGCAGATGTCACTAATGGACATTGTGTTAAAAGCTCAGAGTAATTAATCGTTTTTCAGCACAATGTGGTGAATGCCCCAGAGGCTTCAGAAAGCCTCGGTTTCCCATCACTGACATACACTTGCCTCGATGCCAAGTAGAGGTGGCCGGGTGTGCACAATATGGTCTTGCCTGCAACTCGCGTCCTCTGGGCAAGACCAGGGAAGAACCCAGCCCCTCTTCTATTGGCTCCTAGCCGATAGGAGAACTAACATGCTGACTACACCGCTGGCGTGCACTGCAAAATAAATTTAGACATGTTATTCAATTATTGCACCCGCACTGCTTGCGAGCGTCTGCGTTGTCAAGGGCTAAAATAGAAGTCAGTTCTATTTCTGAAGCAGATCACGCTGCAAGTCCTGCCTCTCCCATCTCCTCATTGGTTTATAGAAGCAGATACCCACGTACCATCTCCTCATTGGTTTATAGAAGCAGATACCCACGTACCAAGCTAGCTTAATAGGACAAATTATCTAGCAACTGCAAGCTAGCTAACTAGGACAAATTAGCTAGCAACTGCAAGCTAGCTAACTAGGACAAATTAGCTAGCAACTGCAAGCTAGCTAACTAGGACAAATTAGCTAGCAACTGCAAGCTAGCTAAATAGGACAAATTAGCTAGCAACTGCAAGCTAAAATTCCCATAAATGTTTCAGAGTTTGTTTTGATATTTTAACCTGTGTGTCTTGATCGCGTTTGGTGTGGATGGGACAAATTCAATTTGCACACGATTGCGGGTGGTCTGGTTTGGGTACGGTGTAGCGGGTTAGGAGAATGACATTTAAGGTTAGGAAAAGGGTTAAGTTTAGCTAAAATCCGACAAGGAAGTAGTCAAGAGACGAGGTGGTAGGGTTTCCCTGGACTCTTCTTCACTGGTTTTGGACAGGATGTGGGTCACAGTCAGACTCTTCTCGGCGGGCAGGGAGTGAAACTCAACACTTGGCCGACATGCGTAATATCCCATTTTAGTCATCGTCAGATTGTGTGTCACGATCCCAACAGCCCCTGTTCTGTTGACTCTTCAAATCCGACCTCGTTGAGATTCTCAGTGTTATTCACGTCAAATACAATAGCGAGGAATGTGATCAGACTGACACACACACAGCCACTTATCCACCTCCTGACTCCCTTTCCTCCTTCCTGGAAACATTTCCCACAGAGATTAGGTTATGGGATGGAGTCTGAATAACTGTCAACATTCACCATGAAGTCTTTCTAGAACCCATCATGGCTGTTTCCTATTCTTCTTCTGCTATGAAGTGATTTCAACAATCACTCCCGGCAGATTCATTCAAGATGATTTTTCTGTGAATGCAGTTTGATTGCCCACTAGTAAAACGAACATGGGCTGTTGATTGGTTTGTGTGTTTCCATTAGGGGAAGGAAATGACCAAAACAAATGTGTGTTGTCATTAGTATCCTCTAACCACATGACTCCTATTGATTGGTTGGTTAGTCTGTTGTCATTAGTATCCTCTAACCACATGACTCCTATTGATTGGTTGGTTAGTCTGTTGTCATTAGTATCCTCTAACCACATGACTCCTATTGATTGGTTGGTTAGTCTGTTGGCATTAGTATCCTCTAACCACATGACTCCTATTGATTGGTTGGTTAGTCTGTTGGCATTAGTATCCTCTAACCACATGACTCCTATTGATTGATTGGTTAGTCTGTTGGCATTAGTATCCTCTAACCTCATGACTCCTATTGATTGGTTGGTTAGTCTGTTGGCATTAGTATCCTCTAACCTCATGACTCCTATTGATTGATTGGTTAGTCTGTTGTCATTAGTATCCTCTAACCACATGACTCCTATTGATTGGTTGGTTAGTCTGTTGTCATTAGTATCCTCTAACCACATGACTCCTATTGATTGATTGGTTTCTGTTGTCATTAGTGTCCTCTAACCACATGACTCCTATTGATTGGTTGGTTAGTCTGTTGTCATTAGTATCCTCTAACCACATGACTCCTATTGATTGATTGGTTTCTGTTGTCATTAGTGTCCTCTAACCTCATGACTCCTATTGATTTTGCTGCTGAAATCATCCAGTTTGTTGTTGTTGGTCAATATGATGTTCTCGTTAGCAGCAATGAGGCCCTCTGCTCTCTCCTGGCACTCCCTTTTTTGGCTGGGCTTTTTCAGAGCAACGACAAACTTGATATCACCGTCTTTGTGCATGTTTGGAGCTCATATCTTTTCATCCTCCGGAGGATGACTGTGAAAATGCTTTGTATCAACAAAAAAAAACCTTGGCTATGACCGAGGAGCAAGAATGTCGGCCCGGTACTAAGTCTGTGACTGCATCTCTACATAGTGAACTACTTTTAACCAGGCCCTGGTCAAAAGTAGTGCACTAAATAGGGAATAGGGTGCTGGTCTATAGTAGTGTACTAAATAGGGTGCTGGTCTATAGTAGTGCATTAAATAGGGAATATGGTGCTGGTCTATAGTAGTGTACTAAATAGGGAATAGGGTGCTGGTCTATAGTAGTGCATTAAATAGGGAATAGGGTGCTGGTCTATAGTAGTGTACTAAATAGGGAATAGGGTGCTGGTCTATAGTAGTGCATTAAATAGGGAATAGGGTGCTGGTCTATAGTAGTGTACTAAATAGGGAATAGGGTGCTATTTGGAACTGTCTGTCGTGTAAATTCAGCGCTAAAGCCCATTTTGAAAGTAAATGTTCCCGCGTTGGTCGGAGACGGCATTCACGGTAAACGTTGCACATGTCGGCTTAATCGTAAGTTACCGTTACATTTCTAGCGCGAAATCTGATACGCTTCAGCCATACGGATTGAATAGAGCCCTTAGCTGATGCTAGGTCGGTGTGTTTTTGTGTTGGGTCTCTGGAGGCCTTCTCCTCACCTAGCAACCATCCGTCCATGTGACTGACTGATCAGTGATACAGTACCTGTCAACAGACAGATAAGCCGGCTGAGGCAAGCCGGCTGAGGCAAGCCGGCTGAGGCAAGCCGGCTGAGGCAAGCCGGCTGAGGCAAGCCGGCTGAGGCAAGCCGGCTGAGGCAAGCCGGCTGAGGCAAGCCGGCTGAGGCAAGCCGGCTGAGGCAAGCCGGCTGAGGCAAGCCGGCTGAGGCAAGCCGGCTGAGGCAAGCCGGCTGAGGCAAGCCGGCTGGCCGTGCTAGCCGGCTGTACTACGACTGCATTCAGAGTTGATGGTTTATTTAATCACTCCAGTCTGATAACCAGGGAGTAGCACAGCAGTGGGATTCGTCCTGCTGGTGTTCTGCTGTTCTGATTGGTTCACTCCAATCATTCAGTCCGTGACCTGGTAAACAGATTGGTCCTGCTGGTGTTCTGCTGTTTGTGGGACAAGATGATATTTTTCCATGTAAAATGTTCCATCCTAAAATGAGGAATGTGCGATGGCTTTGACTTCTTGTCAAACAGATGGAAAAGGGTTCGGAAATACATTAAAAATACAACGTTGAAGTAGAGACTCCTGACAACTGATATCAACACTTAGCGAAGGCAGGTTAAAGGATCCTGAACTAAGTTTGAAGTTTTAAGAAACATTGCATTGTGCCTTGACGTTCCGTTACCAACAGCTCACGTATCGTGACACACGGCTCTGGCTGGCCGAGTCTGTCTGTCTCTGTCTGAACAAAATCATTTAATTCAGAATGACACTTTTATTTTTATTTTTTTTTCTTCTTCACCCAGACAATTGACAGGAGCCAAATTGTATTTATTGGCTTTTCAACAACAACAAAAACAGACATAAGCCGGCTAATGGAAAACCCTAGTGCTGACCCAGTTTTCAGCACAACTACCTCATAATGGGTTTTCTGAAATCAAAGAACTAGTTTTGACGCTCTTCAGTTCCCGCTTTGCACAGGTTGCTGCGCTAATGTGTTACCATGGTGACACACTTATACTTGTCTGTTTATGATGAGAATCATCATTCACACAATTTTTAGACTTCTCAAAGCAAATATAATCACTGCGTCATCACTCTGTCTCCAACTGGCTCAATAGACCTCTGAATCACATCATTTGGAAAGGGCTGTCTGTCCTATATTTCTAAATTGACTATAATTCAGCTCTCTCCATTGGGCTGTACTGTCTGGAGGGAGCAGGGCCCCTCCGCCGGGCTGTACTGTCTGGAGGGAGCAGGGCCCCTCCGCCGGGCTATACTGTCTGGAGGGAGCAGGGCCCCTCCGCCGGGCTGTACTGTCTGGAGGGAGCAGGGCCCCTCCGCCGGGCTGTACTGTCTGGAGGGAGCAGGGCCCCTCCGCTGGGCTGTACTGTCTGGAGGGAGCAGGGCCCCTCCACTGGGCTGTACTGTCTGGAGGGAGCAGGGCCCCTCCGCCGGGCTGTACTGTCTGGAGGGAGCAGGGCCCCTCCGCTGGGCTGTACTGTCTGGAGGGAGCAGGGCCCCTCCGCTGGGCTGTACTGTCTGGAGGGAGCAGGGCCCCTCCGCCGGGCTGTACTGTCTGGAGGGAGCAGGGCCCCTCCACTGGGCTGTACTGTCTGGAGGGAGCAGGGCCCCTCCGCCGGGCTGTACTGTCTGGAGGGAGCAGGGCCCCTCCACTGGGCTGTACTGTCTGGAGGGAGCAGGGCCCCTCCACCGGGCTGTACTGTCTGGAGGGAGCAGGGCCCCTCCACTGGGCTGTACTGTCTGGAGGGAGCAGGGCCCCTCCACTGGGCTGTACTGTCTGGAGGGAGCAGGGCCCCTCCGCTGGGCTGTACTGTCTGGAGGGAGCAGGGCCCCTCCGCTGGGCTGTACTGTCTGGAGGGAGCAGGGCCCCTCCACTGGGCTGTACTGTCTGGAGGGAGCAGGGCCCCTCTGCCTTATCAATTCTCTCCAAGCTCAAGGACTGATAGGGAGGAATTACTTGTGTGTGATTCGGTAACATTGTAGTTGGAGGAATGAATTGCAGGCTTGTACTTTACCCTGTGTAGGTCACAGAGGGACAAAGGTCGTCCCTGATACCTGACGTGATACCTGTCATAGCTGATACCTGTCATAGCTGATACCTGGTGTGATACCTGTCATAGCTGATACCTGTCATAGCTGATACCTGTCATAGCTGATACCTGATGTGTGTGTACCTGTCATAGCTGGTGTGTGTGTGTGTGTGTACCTGTCATAGCTGATGTGTGTGTGTGTGTGTGTGTGTGTACCTGTCATAGCTGATACCTGGTGTGCGTGCGGTCACCTGTCATAGCTGGTGTGTGTGTGTGTGTGTGTGTGTGTGTGTGTGTGTGTGTGTACCTGTCATAGCTGATACCTGGTGTGTGTGTGCGCGTGCACCTGTCATAGCTGGTGTGTGTGTACCTGTCATAGCTGGTGTGTGTACCTGTCATAGCTGATATCCGTTGTGTGTGTTTGTGCCTGTCATAGCTGATATCCGTTGTGTGTGTTTGTGCCTGTCATAGCTGGTGTGTGTACTGGTCTGTCTATTTGAACTCGTCAGTCTGTGTTGGTAATCCTGTTGAACGTGTCTTAAAATAAAAAATAAAAAAAAGTATTTTGTAGTGGCGCTGCATAAGTGTTGTTCTCCACTTTCTGGAGGACTGAGTTTTGAAATCAGTGGAATTAGAGTATGATAACTAAGGAGATGGAGGAAACACCGGTCTCTGGATTACATCTTCAAACTAAGGGCAACCGTGGCATGGCATTCCTGACAGGGAGACGCGTCCTTGATGCATGTTGATGTACACAGGTAATATAATGTAGCTAGCTAATGCTAGACTTTCAGATATTACACGTTTCTAATTTTGACCGAAAGTGGTTTCATTTCAAGCCAAAGTGTACTGTTAGCTAGGTAACGTTAGCTGGCTGGCTCCCTACCTGATGTTATAATTCGTTTCCCAGAGCCGTTTTGCTGCTCTGGTTAGAGCCTAATGTTAGCTAGGTAACATTGAACATGGTTGGTTAGCTCCCAGTACTGTGGCATTGTTGGTGCTTTGTTCACTGCACAGTTGAGAGCATCTTTGCTGGCTTTATCACCGCTTGGTATGGCAACTGCTTGGCATCCGACTACAAGGTGCTACAGAGGGTAATGCGTTACCCAGTACATCACATGGGCCAAGCCTCCTGCCATCCATGACCTCTATACCAGGCGGTGTCAGAGGAAGGCCCAAAAATGGTCAGTCTCCAGGCACCCAAGTCATAGACTGTTCTCTTTGCTACTGCACGGCAAGCGGTGCCAGAGTGCCAAGTCTGGGACCAAAAGGTGCCTTAACAGCTTCCACCCCTCCCACGCATGACGCAGCATGTGTCTGGTTTCTCTGACCTGTTAATGTTGACACAGCGTGTGTCTGGTTTCTCTGTCCTGTTAATGTTGACACAGCGTGTGTCTGGTTTCTCTGTCCTGTTAATGTTGACACAGCGTGTGTCTGGTTTCTCTGTCCTGTTAACCTGTTGCGACGACCAAACCCGGATCCGGGATTCTATTTATAGACCTAAGCTCATTACCATAACGCAACGTTAACTATTCATGAAAATCGCAAATGAAATGAAATAAATATGCTAGCTCTCAAGCTTAGCCTTTTGTTAACAACACTGTCATCTCAGATTTTCAAAATATGCTTTTCAACCATAGGAAAACAATCATTTGTGTAACAGTAGCTAGCTAGCGTAGCATTTAGCGTTAGCATTAGCGTTAGCATTAGCGTTAGCATTTAGCAGGCAACTATCACAAAAACAAGTAAAGCCTTCAAATAAAATAACTTACCTTTGAAGAACTTCTGATGTTTTCAATGAAGAGACTCTCAGTTAGATAGCAGATGCTCCGTTTTTCCAAAAATATTCTTTGTGTATTAGAAATAGCTCCGTTTTGTACATCACATTTGGCTACCAAAAAAAAAAAAAAAAAAAAAAACGAAAATTCAGCCCTCAAAACGCAAACTTTTTTCCAAATTAACTCCATAATATTGACTGAAACATGGCAAACGTGGTTTAGAATCAATCCTCAAGGTGTTTTTCCACATATCTCTTCAATGATATATCCTTCGTGGAAGCCTGGTTTCTCCTTGCTCTCAAATGGAAAAATAATTGCACCTGGCTTTACGCTCCAATTTCGACGCAGGGACACCAGGCGGACACTTGGAAAATGTAGTCTCTTATGGTCAATCTTCCAATGATATGCCTACAAATACGTCACAATGCTGCTAACACTTTGGGGGAACGACAGAAAGTGTAGGCTCATTCCTTGCGCAATCCCAGCCATATAAGGAGACAATGGAAAACAGAGCTTCAGAAATTCTGCTCATTTCCTGGTTGATGCATCATCTTGGTTTCGCCTGTAGAATGAGTTCTGGGGCACTTACAGACAATATCTTTGCAGATTCTGAAACTTCAGAGTGTTTTCTTTCAAAAACTGTCAAGAATATGCATAGTCGAGCATCTTTTCGTGACAAAATATCGCGCTTAAAACGGGAACGTTTTTTATCCAAAAATGAAATAGCGCCCCTAGAGATCAAAGAGGTTAATGTTGACACAGCGTGTGTCTGGTTTCTCTGTCCTGTTAATGTTGACGCGAATAATAGTTATACATGTGCTTTATGAGTAGTGAGTGATCCCAGGGTGCTTTATGGCTGGTGAGGGATCCCAGGTTGCTTTGAGTAGTGAGTGATTTTAGGGTGCTTTGAGTAGTGAGTGATTCTAGGGTGCTTTGAGTAGTGAGTGATTCTAGGTTGCTTTATGAGTGGTGAGTGACCCCAGGGGCGCTTTGTGAGTGGGGAGTGACCCCGGGGGCGCTTTGTGAGTGGGGAGTGACCCCGGGGGCGCGTTGTGAGTGGGGAGTGACCCCGGGGGCGCTTTGTGAGTGGGGAGTGACCCCGGGGGCGCTTTGTGAGTGGGGAGTGACCCCGGGGGCGCTTTGTGAGTGGGGAGTGACCCCGGGGGCGCTTTGTGAGTGGGGAGTGACCCCGGGGGCGCTTTGTGAGTGGGGAGTGACCCCGGGGGCGCTTTGTGAGTGGGGAGTGACCCCGGGGGCGCGTTGTGAGTGGGGAGTGACCCCGGGGGCGCGTTGTGAGTGGCGAGTGACCCCGGGGGCGCGTTGTGAGTGGGGAGTGACCCCGGGGGCGCGTTGTGAGTGGGGAGTGACCCCGGGGGCGCGTTGTGAGTGGGGAGTGAACCCGGGGGCGCGTTGTGAGTGGGGAGTGACCCCGGGGGCGCTTTGTGAGTGGGGAGTGACCCCGGGGGCGCTTTGTGAGTGGGGAGTGACCCCGGGGGCGCTTTGTGAGTGGGGAGTGACCCCGGGGGCGCGTTGTGAGTGGGGAGTGACCCCGGGGGCGCGTTGTGAGTGGGGAGTGGCCCCGGGGGCGCGTTGTGAGTGGGGAGTGGCCCCGGGGGCGCGTTGTGAGTGGGGAGTGGCCCCGGGGGCGCGTTGTGAGTGGGGAGTGGCCCCGGGGGCGCGTTGTGAGTGGGGAGTGACCCCGGGGGAGCTTTGTGACTGGTGAGTGACCCCGGGGGCGCTTTGTGAGTGGGGAGTGATCCTAGGGTGGCAACACAAACATTCTGTGATTTCAATCAGCTGTTTTAAACTAGCTGTTTGCTGATGTAAGAAGCTAGTAGTGTAGTTACAGAACGCTAGTGGATTTATATTAAGAAGCAACGTTGTTGTCGTCAACATTGTTGCATGTGTTGCGTTGACCATGCACACTGAACACAAGTGTCTCGTGGGCGAGGAACATCAAATGCACTCCTTGAGTGACAGGGGGGCGTGGCTAGGTCAGTGTGGAAAGTGAGGAGAGAGATGACTCAAGTAGCGAAGTAAACTATAAAAATGGACATTGCACATGGCGTGTCACATTTTAACAAATCAAACATTAAAATACCGGTATAGAAGGTAAAGGTACCTGTTTACCATAAAATACGGTAGACCGCCCAGCCCTAACACACAGTCAACAAAGTCATTTTTATTTTGTTACATCCATTCAAATTATAATAGTACCTCACAATATTTTGAAATATCTTTCCAACACTTTCCCCCTCGATTATCTGTGTCGATAATAAATAGGCTATGGACATGTTGCATGTATTTTAATGATGGTCAGTTTCCTCTTCGTGCTATGTCATGTCTGTCCCATTCATACTGTCCTTGTCAAGTCATTATCTTATTGCCTACTTTCAGAAAGCCAAAGGTAGGCCTAGGTTTTTAAAATGCGTTTTAATAAAAGGACAAGTATTTTCTCTTGTATCTGACATAAGAATCAAACTCTCCTGTCATGATGTAATCTGGTAAAAGGCCTGTTTTCAGTAGGCTACATTATGTCTCTCCTGTCATGATGTAATCTGGTAATAGGCCTGTTTTCCGTAGATTCGACTACCATATGTCTCTCCTGTCATGATGTAATCTGGTAATAGGCCTGTTTTCCGTAGATTCGACTACCATATGTCTCTCATGATGGTGTTCTCTCTTTGAAGAACATATGCTACTGCCGTGGAATGAATTCAGCAACAGGGTTTGTGACGTTATGCCAATATTTCAGGAAATGTGGGAGGAAACCCATTTGGACTTCATTTGAATGGTTGTGTGTATAAAAAAAAAAAAAAAAAAAATATGCAGAAAAGCCATCAGAGAAGGCAGGCATATGTTTATTTTGCCTCCTTTTATTGTTGTCAATACGAAAATGGAGACAGAACCTCTCCAGAGTCTCTGTGCCCAGTGGGTTCCCCTCTCTCACATCCCTCACGGCCCCGGGACCTCAGTCCAGCGTCTCTCACGGCCCCGGGACCTCAGTCCAGCGTCTCTCACGGCCCGGGACCTCAGTCCAGTGTCTCTCACGGCCCGGGACCTCAGTCCAGCGTCTCTCACGGCCCGGGACCTCAGTCCAGCGTCTCTCACGGCCCGGGACCTCAGTCCAGCGTCTCTCACGGCCCCGGGACCTCAGTCCAGCGTCTCTCACGGCCCGGGACCTCAGTCCAGTGTCTCTCACGGCCCCGGGACCTCAGTCCAGCGTCTCTCACGGCCCGGGACCTCAGTCCAGCGTCTCTCACGGCCCCGGGACCTCAGTCCAGCGTCTCTCACGGCCCGGGACCTCAGACCAGCGTCTCTCACGGCCCGGGACCTCAGTCCAGCGTCTCACACACTGTGGTTTATTTAAGCAGTAATATTTTCCTGACACACTCCTCTTCACTGATGGCCTGGGGGTTGAGGTTGCTTGGTGTGACACAACTTTGACTTCTGTTGTTTTATTTAGGAGAACAGCTGACTCTGTCACCGGGGCTTCTGTTGTTGATATGGGAGAACCGCTGACTCTGCCACCGGGGCTTCTGTTGTTGATATGGGAGAACCGCTGACTCTGTCACCGGGGCTTCTGTAGTTGATATGGGAGAACCGCTGACTCTGTCACCGGGGCTTCTGTAGTTGATATGGGAGAACCGCTGACTCTGCCACCGGGGCTTCTGTAGTTGATATGGGAGAACAGCTGACTCTGTCACCGGGGCTTCTGTAGTTGATATGGGAGAACAGCTGACTCTGCCACCGGAGCTTCTGTAGTTGATATAGGAGAACAGCTGACTCTGTCACCGGGGCTCTCTTTGTGCAGGAAATGTCCTTTATCAGCTAGTTTTAAAGAGGTGCTGATGAGACAGGAATACTGGGCTCAGCATGATTTAGAAATTCTGATTTAGCAATTTCTCTCTCTGGCCCACCATCCTAACAGGCAGGCCAAGTGTGTGTGTGTGTGTGTGTGTGTGTATGAGCCAGGTCACAGGCAGGCTGGAGGTAGCATGACTGTTGTCCCAGCAGGAAGTTCCTGTTGTACTCTGTTCTCTTATCACTCCTGCTGCTAAACACACACACACACACACACACACACACACACACACACACACACTACTTACTGTCATTACTTGTTTGCCCTAGAACAGCCATTCCCAAACTGGGGTATTTCTACCGCCTGGCACAGTTCCTGGTATATGTCCGTTACGTTTACGGGGGGTCAATTAAGGAAGACATCCTCTTCCGCAAACCACTGGAAACCAGGACAACAGGAGAGGATATTTTTAAAGTACTGGACAGCTTTGTGACATCAAATGGACTTTGATGGTCAAGATGTGTTGGTATCTGTACTGATGGGCGTAAAAGCCATGACAGGGAGACATAGTGGAGTGGTAACGCGCGTGCAAGAAGTTGCTCCTGACGCCACCTGGGTACACTGCAGCATCCACCTAGAGGCTCTTGGGTACACTGCAGCATCCACCTAGAGGCTCTTGGGTACACTGCAGCATCCCCCTAGAGGCTCTTGGGTACACTGCAGCATCCACCTAGAGGCTCTTGGGTACACTGCAGCATCCCCCTAGAGGCTCTTGGGTACACTGCAGCATCCCCCTAGAGGCTCTTGGGTACACTGCAGCATCCCCCTAGAGGCTCTTGGGTAGACGGCAGCATCCCCCTAGAGGCTCTTGGGTACACTGCAGCATCCCCCTAGAGGCTCTTGGGTACACTGCAGCATCCCCCTAGAGGCTCTTGGGTACACTGCAGCATCCCCTTAGAGGCTCTTGCTGCCAAGGGAATGACAGACAGCTTGAAAGATGTTTTGGACACTACAGTGAAAATTATTAACTTTGTTAACTTCTTGACGCAACCCATCCCGTTAGCGGGATGATTTATCAATAACCGCTGAATTGCGGAGCGCACATTCAAATAATATTCATGAAATCACAAGTGCAATATAGCAAAACACAGCTTAGCTTTTTGCTAATCCACTCTGTCGTGTCAGAGGTCTGTCTCCGCTGTGGCTGCGTGGCCCTGAGGGGGGTGGCTGCGTGGCAGAGGCCCTGAGGGGGGTGGCTGCGTGGCAGAGGCCCTGAGGGGGGTGGCTGCGTGGCAGAGGCCCTGAGGGGGGTGGCTGCGTGGCAGAGGCCCTGAGGGGGGTGGCTGCGTGGCAGAGGCCCTGAGGGAGGTGGCTGCGTGGCAGAGGCCCTGAGGGGGGTGGCTGCGTGGCAGAGGCCCTGAGGGGGGTGGCTGCGTGGCAGAGGCCCTGAGGGGGGTGGCTGCGTGGCAGAGGCCCTGAGGGAGGTGGCTGCGTGGCCCTGAGGGGGGTGGCTGCGTGGCAGGGGCCCTGAGGGGGGTGGCTGCGTGGCAGAGGCCCTGAGGGGGGTGGCTGCGTGGCAGAGGCCCTGAGGGGGGTGGCTGCGTGGCCCTGAGGGGGGTGGCAGAGGCCCTGAGGGGGGTGGCTGCGTTGGCAGGGGCCCTGAGGGGGTGGCTGCGTGGCAGAGGCCCTGAGGGGGTGGCTGCGTGGCAGAGGCCCTGAGGGGATGGCTGCGTGGCAGAGGCCATACAGTGCATTATGAAAGTATTCAGACCCCTTGACTGTTTTTAAATGTTATGTTACAGCTTTATTCTAAAATGGATTAAAAGTTTAAACATTTCCTCATCAATCTACACACAATACCCCATAGTGACAAAGCAAAAACAGAAATACCTTATTTACATAAGTATTCAGACCCTTTGCTATGAGACTAGAAATTAAGCTCAGGTTCATCCTGTATCCATTGATCATCCTTGAGATGTTTCTACAAGAACAGTGCCTGTCTTGTTCATGGGCAGAACAACAGATTTGTACCTTGTAAGATCGAATCCCCGAGCTGACAACCTTTCGGTTACTAGTTCAATGCTCTAACCACTAGGCTACCTGCCGCCCCGGTAGGGGGACCAGTGGGTTTCGGGAAATGTGCTTTTGGGGCGGTGATTTGATACTCCGGGCAGCTGCGACAATAGTCTTCCGCGGCCCTCCTAATCCCGGGCCAGTGGAACCGGGTGGCGATTCATTCCTGGGTCTTCTCCATTCCCAGGTGCGCCCCCAACAGGTGGGTGTGGGCCAGCTGAAGAAGGGTTCCCACGTAGCATCGGGGAAGCAACAATACCTCTCGAAGTTCCCCCTGTTGGCGTGACACCTGATACAAAAGGTTATTCTTGATTTGGAAATGGGGGTACCGCCAGTCACTCACCCCCAGAAGTAGCTGTCCATCCGCCGCTATCACTTGGGCTCCGGCGGCTTTCAAGTTCGAATCCTCCCACTGGGCAGTCCCAAGTTGTCCCCACAGTTGGCTCCCAGCGGGTATTTCGACTGGCCCCTTGAAATTGAGGAGGGGGAGGCTTAGCTCCTCCTCCAGTGGTTCCCCATGGGGTTCGTGTTCTGGCGCCGCCTCCAACTCCGTAGATATAGGTTGGTCAACCACTTGCTTCTGGGCTGTACAGGCGACGGACGGTTCATTCTCACTCTCATCTTCGGCCGGCTCGTACCTTTTTCCTCAGCTTGTCTCTGCTACAAGCTTGGCAGAGCTTGGGGAGAAACTCCCCAAATACAAGTGTGCCAAGCTTGTAGCGTCATACCCAAGAAGACTCGATGCTGTAATCGCTGCCAAAAGGTGCTTCGTCGAAGTACTGAGTAAAGGGTCTGAATACTTATTTAAATATATGTATGTGTGTGTGTAAAAATTTGCACACAAATAACATTGCTTATGCTTTGTGGGGTATGGGGTATTGTGTGTAGATTGATGAGGGGGGAAAAATAATGTAATCATTTTTAGAGTAAGGTTGTAACGTAACAAAATGTGGAAAGAGTCAAGGGGTCTGAATACTTTCCGAAAGGCACTGTATTTCAACAAAATGGTAGCACTATACAGCCCTGCTGATCCTTAACCCCCTGAACTCTATCCCTGGTCTCTGTAGTTTCCACCCTAGCCTCTGACCCTTGTGTCACCCTGACCTGTGTCCCCTGGTAATTGTCGTTCCCACCATGACCCTTGTGTCACACTGCCCCGTGTCCCCTGGTAATTGTAGTTCCCACCTTGACCCTTGTCTCACTCTGCCCCGTGTCCCCTGGTAATTGTAGTTCCCACCTTGACCCTTGTCTCACTCTGCCCCGTGTCCCCTGGTAATTGTAGTTCCCACCTTGACCCTTGTGTCACTCTGCCCCGTGTACCCTGGTAATTGTAGTTCCCACCTTGACCCTTGTCTCACTCTGCCCCGTGTCCCCTGGTAATTGTAGTTCCCACCTTGACCCTTGTCTCACTCTGCCCCGTGTACCCTGGTAATTGTAGTTCCCACCTTGACCCTTTTCTCACTCTGCCCCGTGTCCCCTGGTAATTGTAGTTCCCACCTTGAACCTTGTCTCACTCTGCCCCGTGTCCCCTGGTAATTGTAGTTCCCACCTTGAGCCTTGTCTCACTCTGCCCCGTGTCCCCTGGTAATTGTAGTTCCCACCTTGAACCTTGTCTCACTCTGCCCCATGTCTCCTGGTAATTGTAGTTCCCACCTTGAGCCTTGTGTCACTCTGCCCCGTGTACCCTGGTAATTGTAGTTCCCACCTTGACCCTTGTCTCACTCTGCCCTGTGTCCTCTGGTAATTGTAGTTCCCACCTTGAGCTTTGTCTCACTCTGCCCCGTGTCCCCTGGTAATTGTAGTTCCCACTCTACCCTGCTGTGTGTAGTTAAGCTAGCCCAGGTTTATGTAACACCTCTCTTCCTTTACGTAACCAGCCCAGCGCTGAGCATGCCAGGAAAATTGGATTACCGCGGTAACAACGTTTCTCATTCTTTCATGTGTGTCTCCTCTCCAGAGCTACTACAGAGCTACCATGTTCCACCTTGACTTAGTGTTCTCTCTCTGTGTGTGACGTCACTGGGCCGTGGGTTACTATGTAGGCGTGATTTGTGGGTTCGATGCTGATACCGTGTTTTGTGTAAATGGGTTCTAAGATACGCTGTAATATGGTGGTTTGCTGGTTTTGTGTTGCAGTGCAAGACTGCAGTGTCCTGAGTCAGACACACGGGCAGAATACTGTAGACGGTGCTAGCAACTAGCCAGGGAGTTCTGCAGAGTTGTTCAATGTTTTCTCTCTTCCTCTCCCTCCTCTCTCTTTCCCGCTCTTCCCTAGGATCCTTCTGTAGGGTTTAATCAGTTTTACATTCCTGGGAGATTATTGAAATAGTACTGGGCTGGGTACAGGACATCTGCAGCAGTGCTATAGCTACTCTCTGCTCTGCTGCCTTCCTTCCTCCCTCTTTCTGTCCTCTTTCTTTCCCTCTGATCAGTGAAGTAGAGCGAAAGTTCATGTCTGTTTGTCAGTCAGTAAGGATGGTATGGTGTGAGAGCATGATCCAGTACTCTGTCTCGCTCTCTGTGTGTCGTGCCCTCTGTCTCTCTCTCGGCATGTCTCGTGCCCTCTGTCTCGCTCTCTGTGTCTCGTGCCCTCTGTCTCGCTCTCTGTGTCTCGTGCCCTCTGTCTCGCTCTCTGTGTCTCGTGCCCTCTGTCTCGCTCTCTGTGTGTCTCGTGCCCTCTGTCTCGCTCTCTGTGTGTCTCGTGCCCTCTGTCTCGCTCTCTGTGTGTCTCGTGCCCTCTGTCTCGCTCTCTGTGTGTCTCGTGCCCTCTGTCTCGCTCTCGGTGTGTCTCGTGCCCTCTGTCTCACTCTCGGTGTGTCTCGTGCCCTCTGTCTCACTCTCGGTGTGTCTCGTGCCCTCTGTCTCGCTCTCTCCACCCCCCCTTCTCTGTCCTGGTGGGAGCCCCAGTCTTAAAGGCCCCTCAGTACTGGGCTTATTAAGAGGAGAGTCCTCGTCATGACTGTAAATACTCTGGGGCTGTGACCGCTCCTGCAGGGCTTGATTTGTGTACTGTACCAGGCTGTGCTGTACACCACTGTACCAGGCTGTGCTGCCCTGTACACCACTGTACCAGGCGGTGCTGCCCTGTACACCACTGTACCAGGCGGTGCTGCCCTGTACACCACTGTACCAGGCGGTGCTGCCCTGTACACCACTGTACCAGGCGGTGCTGCGCCGTACACCACTGTACCAGGCGGTGCTGCGCCGTACACCACTGTACCAGGCGGTGCTGCGCTGTACTCGGCTGTGCTGTACTAGGCTGCAGAGAGAGTCAGCGGGAGGAGGAGGAGCGAGTGAGTGGGAGAGAAAGTATGCAAGCTGTTACCAGTCAATAACGTGGCCTAGTGGTTGGATAAGACAGGTGGTAACATTACAAGATGTCCAGGGTTCAGAGGTCATGGCTTTGTTGTGGCAGAGAAGCTGTGTTTACTTTTCCTCCCCTCTTCATGTCTTTTTCTGCAGTGACAGGCGCCTGCCTAAGCTCTGCAGTGAGCTGAGACATGATATGACCTAAATAAACAAGTGTGGAGAGGGAGCACGAGGGAGGGGGGAGCGGGCGGAGGGACCGAGCGGGAGAGAGGGCAGGGCGATCCCAATGCTCTAACCACTAGGCTACCTGCTGAAATGGAACTCCGGTGCATCCTGTTTCCACTGATCATCCTTGAGATGTTTCTACAACTTGATTGGAGTCCACCTGTGGTAAATTAAATTGATTGGACATGATTTGCAAAGGCACACACCTGTCTGTATAAGATCCCACCGTTGGCAGTGCATGTCACTATATATATTTTGCATTTGTCCATCACTAAGAAGACTTCCTGTTGTATTTGATAAGTCGTGATCCTTGAATGAGCTGGGCGGTCTCATTGGTTAGATGGCAACCAAAGAAGAGCCAATTCCTTGGCTGAATGTTTTTCAAATTTGCAAAAATGTCTAAAAACATATTTTTGCTAAGTCATTATGGGGTGTTGTGTGTGTGTGTGTGTGTGTAGATTGATGAGGGGTTTAATCAAATTTTTTAAAAGGCTTTAACGTAACAAAATGTGGCAAAAGTCTGAAAACTTTCCAAAAGCTCTGTACATACATTCATTTATTCACATACAACAACAAACAAAAACAGCAACAAAAAAAAACTGAACGTCCAGTTTCCTAAACACGAGCCAAGCCACGACTTAAACCCAGGCTGATGAAAAATAGCCATTGCCCTCTAGTGCAGAACCTGACATTATCTGCTTTCAGAAACCCTGTTAAGAGGGTCTGTAAGAGATCACGTTTGCCGCGAATTCAGCCAGGTTTTTAACTAATGGCGAAATTCATACTTTAGAAAAGCGGAGAAGAACGGTAGAAAAAAACGCTAACATGAAGCATTTGTTGTAAATAAGGTTAAATGAAGGTTAAATGAAGGTTCAATAAAAAACGCTAACAGGAAGCACAGGGAAAACATGGCAGGTGAACAGAACTCATCCAGAGCTCTCTGACTACTGACAGAAATACATCAGATATCTGATGGCAAACATTTAGTAGTGAATTACATCCAAGAGTAACTTCATCACCTCATGTGCAGCACAACAGAGACTCTCCTATAGATACACAACTCAATGGGCTCCTCCAATAGATACACAACTCTATGGGCTCCCCCAATAGATACACAACTCTATGGGCTCTCCCAATAGATACACAACTCTATGGGCTCTCCCAATAGATACACAACTCTATGGGCTCTCCAACAGATACACAACTCTATGGGCTCTCCAGCAGATACACAACTCTATGGGCTCTCCAGCAGATACACAACTCTATGGGCTCTCCAACAGATACACAACTCTATGGGCTCTCCAACAGATACACAACTCTATGGGCTCTCCAACAGATACACAACTCTATGGGCTCTCCAACAGATACACAACTCTATGGGCTCTCCAACAGATACACAACTCTATGGGCTCCCCCGATAGATACACAACTCTATGGGCTCCCCCGATAGACACACAACTCTATGGGCTCTCCAACAGATACACAACTCTATGGGCTCTCCCAATAGATACACAACTCTATGGGCTCTCCAATAGATACACAACTCTATGGGCTCTCCAACAGATACACAACTCTATGGGCTCTCCAACAGATAAACAACTCTATGGGCTCTCCAACAGATACACAACTCTATGGGCTCTCCAACAGATACACAACTCTATGGGCTCTCCAATAGATACACAACTCTATGGGCTCTCCAATAGATACACAACTCTATGGGCTCCCCCGATAGATACACAACTCTATGGGCTCCCCCGATAGATACACAACTCTATGGGCTCCCCCGATAGATACACAACTCTATGGGCTCCCCCGATAGATACACAACTCTATGGGCTCCCCCGATAGATACACAACTCTATGGGCTCCCCCGATAGATACGCAACTCTATGGGCTCTCCAACAGATACGCAACTCTATGGGCTCCCCCGATAGAAACACAACTCTATGGGCTCTCCAATAGATACACAACTCTATGGGCTCTCCAATAGATACACAACTCTATGGGCTCTCCAACAGATACACAACTCTATGGGCTCTCCAACAGATACACAACTCTATGGGCTCTCCAACAGATACACAACTCTATGGGCTCCCCCGATAGATACACAACTCTATGGGCTCCCCCGATAGATACACAACTCTATGGGCTCCCCCGATAGATACACAACTCTATGGGCTCCCCCGATAGATACACAACTCTATGGGCTCCCCCGATAGATACACAACTCTATGGGCTCCCCCTATAGATACACAACTCTATGGGCTCTCCAACAGATACACAACTCTATGGGCTCTCCAACAGATACACAACTCTATGGGCTCTCCAACAGATACACAACTCTATGGGCTCTCCAATAGATACACAACTCTATGGGCTCCCCCGATAGACACACAACTCTATGGGCTCCCCCGATAGATACGCAACTCTATGGGCTCTCCAACAGATACGCAACTCTATGGGCTCCCCCAATAGATACACAACTCTATGGGCTCCCCCAATAGATACACAACTCTATGGGCTCCCCCGATAGATACACAACTCTATCGGCTCCCCCGATAGATACGCAACTCTATGGGCTCTCCAACAGATACGCAACTCTATGGGCTCTCTCGATAGATACACAACTCTATGGGCTCTCCAACAGATACACAACTCTATGGGCTCTCCAACAGATACACAACTCTATGGACTCTCCAACAGATACACAACTCTATGGGCTCCCCCGATAGATACACAACTCTATGGGCTCCCCCGATAGATACACAACTCTATGGGCTCCCCCTATAGATACACAACTCTATGGGCTCCCCCTATAGATACACAACTCTATGGGATCCCCCTATAGATACACAACTCTATGGGCTCTCCAACAGATACACAACTCTATGGGCTCTCCAACAGATACACAACTCTATGGGCTCTCCAATAGATACACAACTCTATGGGCTCCCCCGATAGATACACAACTCTATGGGCTCCCCCGATAGATACACAACTCTATGGGCTCCCCCGATAGATACACAACTCTATGGGCTCCCCCGATAGATACACAACTCTATGGGCTCCCCCGATAGATACACAACTCTATGGGCTCTCCAACAGATACACAACTCTATGGGCTCTCCAACAGATAAACAACTCTATGGGCTCTCCAACAGATACACAACTCTATGGGCTCTCCAACAGATACACAACTCTATGGGCTCTCCAATAGATACACAACTCTATGGGCTCCCCCGATAGATACACAACTCTATGGGCTCCCCCGATAGATACACAACTCTATGGGCTCCCCCGATAGATACACAACTCTATGGGCTCCCCCGATAGATACACAACTCTATGGGCTCCCCCGATAGATACACAACTCTATGGGCTCCCCCGATAGATACGCAACTCTATGGGCTCTCCAACAGATACGCAACTCTATGGGCTCCCCCGATAGAAACACAACTCTATGGGCTCTCCAATAGATACACAACTCTATGGGCTCTCCAATAGATACACAACTCTATGGGCTCTCCAACAGATACACAACTCTATGGGCTCTCCAACAGATACACAACTCTATGGGCTCTCCAACAGATACACAACTCTATGGGCTCCCCCGATAGATACACAACTCTATGGGCTCCCCCGATAGATACACAACTCTATGGGCTCCCCCGATAGATACACAACTCTATGGGCTCCCCCGATAGATACACAACTCTATGGGCTCCCCCTATAGATACACAACTCTATGGGCTCTCCAACAGATACACAACTCTATGGGCTCTCCAACAGATACACAACTCTATGGGCTCTCCAACAGATACACAACTCTATGGGCTCTCCAATAGATACACAACTCTATGGGCTCCCCCGATAGACACACAACTCTATGGGCTCCCCCGATAGATACGCAACTCTATGGGCTCTCCAACAGATACGCAACTCTATGGGCTCCCCCAATAGATACACAACTCTATGGGCTCCCCCAATAGATACACAACTCTATGGGCTCCCCCGATAGATACACAACTCTATCGGCTCCCCCGATAGATACGCAACTCTATGGGCTCTCCAACAGATACGCAACTCTATGGGCTCTCTCGATAGATACACAACTCTATGGGCTCTCCAACAGATACACAACTCTATGGGCTCTCCAACAGATACACAACTCTATGGACTCTCCAACAGATACACAACTCTATGGGCTCCCCCGATAGATACACAACTCTATGGGCTCCCCCGATAGATACACAACTCTATGGGCTCCCCCTATAGATACACAACTCTATGGGCTCCCCCTATAGATACACAACTCTATGGGCTCCCCCTATAGATACACAACTCTATGGGCTCTCCAACAGATACACAACTCTATGGGCTCTCCAACAGATACACAACTCTATGGGCTCTCCAATAGATACACAACTCTATGGGCTCCCCCGATAGATACACAACTCTATGGGCTCCCCCGATAGATACACAACTCTATGGGCTCCCCCGATAGATACACAACTCTATGGGCTCCCCCGATAGATACACAACTCTATGGGCTCCCCCGATAGATACACAACTCTATGGGCTCTCCAACAGATACACAACTCTATGGGCTCTCCAACAGATAAACAACTCTATGGGCTCTCCAACAGATACACAACTCTATGGGCTCTCCAACAGATACACAACTCTATGGGCTCTCCAATAGATACACAACTCTATGGGCTCCCCCGATAGATACACAACTCTATGGGCTCCCCCGATAGATACACAACTCTATGGGCTCCCCCGATAGATACACAACTCTATGGGCTCCCCCGATAGATACACAACTCTATGGGCTCCCCCGATAGATACACAACTCTATGGGCTCCCCCGATAGATACACAACTCTATGGGCTCCCCCGATAGATACACAACTCTATGGGCTCCCCCGATAGATACACAACTCTATGGGCTCTCCAACAGATACACAACTCTATGGGCTCTCCAACAGATACACAACTCTATGGGCTCCCCGATAGATACATAACTCTATGGGCTCTCCGATAGATACACAACTCTATGCTCACCAGCTCAGCTTTCTACCGTTGAGCTATTTACAAACAAACATGAGACTGGCTCAACTGTTCTGGGGAACTACGGTAAACTTCATGTTAAATAATGAGACTGGCTCAACTGTTCTGGGGAACTACGGTAAACTTCATGTTAAATAATGAGACTGGCTGAACAGTTCTGGGGAACTACGGTAAACTTCATGTTAAATAATGAGACTGGCTGAACAGTTCTGGGAAACGACAGTAATCTTCATAATGTGAAAATCAAAAGAAATCAGCCAAGACCTCAGAACAAAAAATTGTAGACCTCCACAAGTCTGGTTCATCCTTGGGAGCAATTTCCAAACGCCTGAAGGTACCATGTTCATCTGTATAAACACCATGGGACCACGCAGCCGTCATACCCCTCAGGAAGGAGACGCGTTCTGTCTCCTAGAGATGAACGTACTTTGGTGCGAAAAGTGCAAATCAATCCCAGAACAACAGCAAAGGACCTTGGGAAGATGCTGGAGGAAACAGGAAAATTTGTGGGCAGAACTGAAAACGCGTGTGCGAGCAAGGAGGCCTACAAACCTGACTCCGTTACACCAGCTCTGCAAGGAGGCCTACAAACCTGACTCAGTTACACCAGCTCTGCAAGGAGGCCTACAAACCTGACTCAGTTACACCAGCTCTGCAAGGAGGCCTACAAACCTGACTCAGTTACACCAGCTCTGCAAGGAGGCCTACAAACCTGACTCAGTTACACCAGCTCTGCAAGGAGGCCTACAAACCTGACTCAGTTACACCAGCTCTGCAAGGAGGCCTACAAACCTGACTCAGTTACACCAGCTCTGTCAGGAGGAATGGGCCAACCAAAATTCACCCAACTTATTGTGGAAGGTTACACAAAACGCTTGGCCCAAGTTAAACAATTTAAAGGCAATGCTACCGAATACTAATTGAGTGTATGTAAACTTCTGACCCACTGGGAATGTGATGAAAGAAATAAAAGTTGAAATAAATCATTCTTCACTATTATTCTGAAATGTCACATTCTTAAAATGATCCTAACTGACCTAAAACAGGTTTTTTTTTTTTTTACTAGGATTAAATGTCAGGAATTGTGTAAAAACTGAGTTTAAATGTATTTGGCAAAGGTGTATGTAAACTATCCACTTCCAACTGTATACACACGGTACACCGCCCAAGCCTTACGCACAGCCTCCACAAAGTGGAAGCAGGTATTATAAAAATACTATTTGTTTTTGATAATTCAATTATCAGTTACCTATTACATTAATTCAGGGTTTCGTTCATTATACCAAACTCAGGCCATATCAAATGTATTTATATAGCCCTTCTTACATCAGCTGATATCTCAAAGTGCTGGACAGAAACCCAGCCTAAAACCCCAAACAGCAAGCAATGCAGGTGTAGAAGCACGTTGGCTAGGAAAAAACTCCCTAGAAAGGCCAAAACCTAGGAAGAAACCTAGAGAGGAACCAGGCTATGAGGGGTGGCCAGTCCTCTTCTTGGTAGAGAGGAACCAGGCAATGAGGGGTGGCCAGTCCTCTTCTGGGTAGAGAGGAACCAGGCAATGAGGGGTGGCCAGTCCTCTTCTGGCTGTGCTGGGTAGAGAGGAACCAGGCTATGAGGGGTGACCAGTCCTCTTCTGGCTGTGCTGGGTAGAGAGGAACCAGGCTATGAGGGGTGGCCAGTCCTAGAGATTATAACAGCACATAAATAGATTGTAAACCGGTTCCTCTGGTAACACTAGTCTACTAAATAAATATAATCTATTTTTTGCAGCCTATATTCGATTCTGGCATCCCTCTCTATTTCTCATAACTTAAATGTGCCACAAAGAGGAATATGTATCTTGTATAGAACACACAACAAAAGCCAAGTGGATAAATCATTACTGGTTTTGTTTGCAGAGGAAACGTGGACTGTTCCAGCGTCTTCAAAGCCTCCAGGGGTAAATATTTGTTCGTGTTTCATATGTTTTGGGGCGTCACGGCGATGATGACTACCGCGGAAACACTGGTTCTCTGCAACTTGACTGACTTCCTTCCCCACCGTAGAACACGCCCACAGGGTTATTTGGTTAGAGCTGTTAGTGTAATTCTTCCTGTCTTTTATCTAGTGGCATCCTCTCATACACTGCTCTCTCGCTCTCTCTCTTCTCTCGCTCTTGTCCCTTCTCATGCCCTTTTCCCCCTCTCCCTTCTCGCTCCCTCTTTCCCCCTCTCCCTTCTCGCTCCCTCTTTCCCCCTCTCTCTTCTCGTGCCCTTTTCCCCCTCTCCCTTCTCGTGCCCTTTTCCCCCTCTCCCTTCTCGTGCCCTTTTCCCCCTCTCCCTTCTCGTGCCCCTTTCCCCCTCTCCCTTCTCGTGCCCTCTTTCCCCCTCTCCCTTCTCGTGCCCTCTTTCCCCCTCTCCCTTCTCGCGCCCTCTTTCCCCCTCTCCCTTCTCGCTCCCTCTTTCCCCCCCTCCATCTCTCTCTCAGGAGGTCCAGGATGAATAAGCTACGGCAGAGTTTCAGACGGAAGAAAGACGTGTACGTTCCAGAGTCCAGCCGACCGCACCAGTGGCAGACGGACGAGGGGGCGGTCCGCAGGGGAAAGTGTAGCTTCGCAGTCAAGGTGACACACACACACACACACACACAGACACATCCAACACACACAACACACACACACAGAGTAGCAGTCAGCAGCGCCTCTGCTCTAACAATCTGTAGCTAACACCCGCACACCTCCCTGAGAAAGACCTGTCAACACTCAGGTCTGTTATTAATCAGATTTTTGGAACCATGCCTGGTCTGCTGTTGTCTGACTTACAGAAATGATCTTGTTGTTGTTGTTTAAAAAATATATATTTTAAGGTATTTTATTGAATAGCACCTCCACGGCTATGCCCCACACCCCATTCATGCCAATACCACCGCAACAACTATAGTATCAGTTCTGTGTCTGATAAGTAGTATGGAGCTGCGGCTTGGAGTATTGTTTCTTCATCCTATGTTATGTTTTCTCAGTGAATTTGGTTGTTTTTGTTGTCCTGTTCAGAGAAATGAGTCATTGGAGTTGTTTAGGTTTACGTCTTAGCCTACATGCTGATATTAATAACCTCTTACTTCTACCCCCTCCTTTTTTGAAAATTCTGTTAAAAATCGCGCAACTTTTCAGCGTCCTGCTACTCATGCCAGGAATATAGTATATGCATATGATTAGTATGTGTGGATAGAAAACACTCTGAAGTTTATAAAACTGGTTAAATCACGGCTGTGACTATAACAGATCGTGTGTTTCATTGAAAAACGCAAGAAAAACTGCTCTCTGAAAGCTAAAAATAATTTCCATAAGTCACTTCCACCAGTTATTAAAAGAGAACAGAATTTAATGGCGATCTACCTGCAATTCATACAAATTCCGCACGATGGCGCCATTGTCCTAATTTTCAATTGAATTAATTGTTGGAAAATCCTTCTATCTGACCTCCATTTTCCCAGTCTTCACCCGGATGCAGTTGAGGGAGATATCAGATGGCATTGTTTTTGCAAGTGAAGACCTATTGAAAAGACATCGCCCTGTAATCATTTTGATAGATTATAAACGTTTACTAATACCTAAAGTTGGATTACAAAAGGATTTCGAAGTGTTTTGTGAAAGTTTATCGTCGACTTTTTTAATTTAAAAAAATTACGCAGCGTTTAAAAACGATGATTTTTTCTGAATGACACAGATCCCATACAAAGCTATTTTGGGTATATATGGACCGATTTAAACGAAAAAAAGACCCAATAGTGATGTTTATGGGGCATATAGGAGTGCCAAGAAAGAAGCTCGTCAAAGGTAATGAATGTTTTATATTTTATTTCTGCGTTTTGGGTAGCGCCGGCTATCGCAAAATCTGTTGTTTACGTGTCGAGCTGGCATTTTGGGGGGTGCATGCTATCAGATAATAGCTTCTCATGCTTTCGCCGAAAAGCATTTTAAAAATCTGACTTGCTGGCTAGGTTCACAACGAGTGTAGCTTTAATTCAATACCCTGCTTGTGAATTTTGATCAAAGATTGAGTTGTAACGAGTACATTTAGCATTTAGCGTAGCGCATTTGCATTTCCAGGGGCATACTTGAGACGTCTGCGTCTCAAGTATGGTCAAGAAGTTAACAGGTTCTGACCACTAGATGGTGCTGTTCCCGGGTGTTAATAATGGGATACTTCACACAAATTACATTAGTTTCATTACCCTGTCAGCAGTCAATGGACAAGGTATGACAGAAATCCATGCATTGGTTTTATTGTCCACTGTTTCAATTGGTAACTTTTTATTATTTGTGGCACAAATCCAATGCCTGTCATTGGTATCTTATATTAGCATTTTCACAATTCATGTCCAAATCAGCCTGAAGTATTTAACAATAGATCATATAACTCAATGGTGTGTGTGTGTTTAACTGGACTGGAGTGTGTGTGTGTGTGTGTGTTTAACTGGACTGGAGTGTGTGTGTGTGTGTGTGTGTGTGTTTAACTGGACTGGAGTGTGTTTAACTGGACTGGAGTGTGTGTGTTTAACTGGACTGGAGTGTGTGTGTTTAACTGGACTGGAGTGTGTGTGTTTAACTGGACTGGAGTGTGTGTGTGTGTGTTTAACTGGACTGGAGTGTGTTTAACTGGACTGGAGTGGACTGTGTGTGTGTGTGTGTGTGTGTGTGTGTGTTTAACTGGACTGGAGTGTGTGTGTGTGTGTGTGTGTGTTTAACTGGACTGGAGTGTGTGTGTGTGTGTGTGTTTAACTGGACTGGAGTGTGTGTGTGTGTGTGTTTAACTGGACTGGAGTGTGTGTGTGTGTGTGTGTGTGTGTTTAACTGGACTGGAGTGTGCGTGTGTGTTTAACAGGCCTGGAGTTGACTGTAGAGTGTGTGTGTGTGTTTAACAGGACGGTAGTCGACTGTAGTGTGTGTGTGTGTGGGTTTAACAGGACGGTAGTTGACTGTGTGTGTGTGTGTGTGTGTGTGTGTGTGTGTGTTTAACAGGACGGTTAGCTTTCTGAAAACAACAAATGGAACTGAAATGGACCACTCCCTGGTAACGTGGGACCAACCCTTCCTCTTTACTCTGTCCTACATAGTACAGGGAGGTAGAACACCTCCTCAACTGACTGCACCAACCCTTCCTCTTTACTCCTACATAGTACAGGGAGGTAGAACACCTCCTCAACTGACTGACCAAAACGGGGTTTGGTAGAAGGTGACAGGAGCACCGGTTTGTGTCCGTAACCTTCTGCCTAACCCTGACCACACTGGTAACCTTCTGCCTAACCCTGACCACACTGGTAACCTTCTGCCTAACCCTGACCACACTGGTAACCTTCTGCCTAACCCTGACCACACTGGTAACCTTCTGCCTAACCCTGACCACACTGGTAACCTTCTGCCTAACCCTGACCACACTGGTAACCTTCTGCCTAACCCTGACCACACTGGTAACCTTCTGCCCAACCCTGACCACACTGGTAACCTTCTGCCTAACCCTGACCACACTGGTAACCTTCTGCCTAACCCTGACCACACTGGTAACCTTCTGCCTAACCCTGACCACACTGGTAACCTTCTGCCTAACCCTGACCACACTGGTAACCTTCTGCCTAACCCTGACCACAATGGTAACCTTCTGCCTAACCCTGACCACACTGGTAACCTTATGCCTAACCCTGACCACAATGGTAACCTTCTGCCTAACCCTGACCACACTGGTAACCTTCTGCCTAACCCTGACCACACTGGTAACCTTCTGCCTAACCCTGACCACACTGGTAACCTTCTGCCTAACCCTGACCACACTGGTGACCTTCTGCCTAACCCTGACCACACTGGTAACCTTCTGCCTAACCCTGACCACACTGGTAACCTTCTGCCTAACCCTGACCACACTGGTAACCTTCTGCCTAACCCTGACCACACTGGTAACCTTCTGCCTAACCCTGACCACACTGGTAACCTTCTGCCTAAACCTGGCCACACTGGTAACCTTCTGCCTAACCCTGGCCACACTGGTAACCTTCTGCCTAACCCTGGCCACACTGGTAACCTTCTGCCTAACCCTGGCCACACTGGTAACCTTCTGCCTAACCATGACCACACTGGTAACCTTCTGCCTAACCCTGACCACACTGGTAACCTTCTGCCTAACCCTGACCACACTGGTAACCTTCTGCCTAATCCTGACCACACTGGCAACCTTCTGCCTAACCCTGACCACACTGGTAACCTTCTGCCTAACTCTGACCACACTGGTAACCTTCTGCCTAACTCTGACCACACTGGTAACCTTCTGCCTAACCCTGACCACACTGGTAACCTTCTGCCTAACCCTGACCACACTGGTAACCTTCTGCCTAACCCTGACCACACTGGTAACCTTCTGCCTAACCCTGACCACACTGGTAACCTTCTGCCTAACCCTGACCACACTGGTAACCTTCTGCCTAACCCTGACCACACTGGTAACCTTCTGCCTAACCCTGACCACACTGGTAACCTTCTGCCTAACCCTGACCACACTGGTAACCTTCTGCCTAACCCTGACCACACTGGTAACCTTCTGCCTAACCCTGACCACACTGGTAACCTTCTGCCCAACCCTGACCACACTGGTAACCTTCTGCCTAACCCTGACCACACTGGTAACCTTCTGCCTAACCCTGACCACACTGGTAACCTTCTTCCTAACCCTGACCACACTGGTAACCTTCTGCCTAACCCTGACCACACTGGTAACCTTCTGCCTAACCCTGACCACACTGGTAACCTTCTGCCCAACCCTGACCACACTGGTAACCTTCTGCCTAACCCTGACCACACTGGTAACCTTCTGCCCAACCCTGACCACACTGGTAACCTTCTGCCTAACCCTGACCACACTGGTAACCTTCTGCCTAACCCTGACCACACTGGTAACCTTCTGCCTAACCCTGACCACACTGGTAACCTTCTGCCTAACCCTGACCACACTGGTAACCTTCTGCCCAACCCTGGCCACACTGGTAACCTTCTGCCTAACCCTGACCACACTGGTAACCTTCTGCCTAACCCTGACCACACTGGTAACCTTCTGCCTAACCCTGACCACACTGGTAACCTTCTGCCTAACCCTGACCACAATGGTAACCTTCTGCCTAACCCTGACTTTAAATTAAGACCAAACAGGATTTTTTTTGTTTTCATACATTTTTTTGATATAGCCAACAAGAGGAAACCCTCCAGGCGTGACCACTGTGAAACACACAAACGCACACAGGGGGGGGGGGGGGGCTGTTAATAGTCACACGCGCCAAATACAACAGGTTTTGACCTTACCGTGAAATGATTACTTACAAGCCCTTAACCAACAGTGCTTTAAGAAGTTAAGAAACAAATAGAAAATTAAAAAGTAACAAACAATTACAGCAGGCAGCAGTAAAATAACAAGCGAGACAGGCGGGTACCGTTAGAGTCCATGAGGGGGGTGTACCGTTAGAGTCCATGAGGGGGGGGTACCGTTAGAGTCCATGAGGGGGGGGTACCGTTAGAGTCCATGAGGGGGGGGTACCGTTACAGAGTCCATGAGGCAGGGTACCGTTAGAGTCCATGAGGGGGGGGTACCGTTAGAGTCCATGAGGGGGGGGTACCGTTAGAGTCCATGAGGGGCGGGTACCGGTAGAGTCCATGAGGGGGGGGGTACCGTTAGAGTCCATGAGGGGGGGGTACCGTTAGAGAGTCCATGAGGGGGGGTACCGTTACAGAGTCCATGAGGGGGGGTACCGTTACAGAGTCCATGTGAGAGGGGGAGGTACCGGTAGAGTCCATGAGGGGGGGTACCGTTACAGAGTCCATGAAGGGCGGGTACCGTTACAGAGTCCATGAGGGGCGGGTACCGGTAGAGTCCATGAGGGGGGGGTACCGTTAGAGTTCATGAGGGGGGGGTACCGTTAGAGTTCATGAGGGGGGGGGGTACCGTTACAGAGTCCATGAGGGGGGGGTACCGTTACAGAGTCCATGAGGGGGGTGTACTGTTAGAGTCCATGAGGGGGGGGTACCTTTAGAGTCCATGAGGGGGGGGGGGTACCGGTAGAGTCCATGAGGGGGGGGTACCGTTAGAGTCCATGAGGGGCGGGTACCGGTAGAGTCCATGAGGGGGGGGTACCGTTACAGAGTCCATGAGGGGGGTGTACCGGTACAGAGTCCATGAGGGGGGTGTACCGTTACAGAGTCCATGAGGGGGGGTACCGTTACAGAGTCCATGAGGGGGGTGTACCGGTACAGAGTCCATGAGGGGGGGGTACCGTTACAGAGTCCATGAGGGGGGGGGGGGGGGTACCGTTAGAGTCCATGAGGGGGGGGTACCGTTAGAGTCCATGAGGGACGGGTACCGTTACAGAGTCCATGAGGGGCGGGTACCGTTACAGAGTCCATGAGGGGGGGGGTACCGTTAGAGTCCATGAGGGGGGGTACCGTTACAGAGTCCATGAGGGGGGTGTACCGTTAGAGTCCATGAGGGGGGGGTACCTTTAGAGTCCATGAGGGGGGGGGGTACCGGTAGAGTCCATGAGGGGGGGGTACCGTTAGAGTTCATGAGGGGGGGGGGTACCATTACAGAGTCCATGAGGGGGGGGTACCGTTTCAGAGTCCATGAGGGGGGTGTACCGGTACAGAGTCCATGAGGGGGGGGTACCGTTACAGAGTCCATGAGGGGGGGTACCGTTACAGAGTCCATGAGGGGGGGTACCGTTAGAGTCCATGAGGGGCGGGTACCGTTACAGAGTCCATGAGGGGGGGTACCGTTAGAGTCCATGAGGGGCGGGTACCATTACAGAGTCCATGAGGGGGGGGGGGGTACCGTTAGAGTCCATGAGGGGCGGGTACCGTTAGAGTCCATGAGGGGGGGGGGGGGGGTACCGTTAGAGTCCATGAGGGGGGGGTACCGTTAGAGTCCATGAGGGGGGGGGGGGTACCGTTAGAGTCCATGAGGGGGGGGTACCGTTACAGAGTCCATGAGGGGGGGGTACCGTTACAGAGTCCATGAGGGGGGTGTACCGTTAGAGTCCATGAGGGGGGGGTACCGTTACAGAGTCCATGAGGGGGGGGTACCGTTAGAGTCCATGAGGGGGGGTACCGTTACAGAGTCCATGAGGGGGGGTGGGGGGGGTACCGTTAGAGTCTATGAGGGGGGGGGGTACCGTTAGTCCATGAGGGGCGGGTACCGTTACAGAGTCCATGAGGGGAGGGGGGGGTACCGTTAGAGTCCATGAGGGGGGGGGGGTACCGGTAGAGTCCATGAGGGGGGGTACCGTTAGAGTCCATGAGGGGCGGGTACCGGTAGAGTACATGAGGGGGGGGTACCGTTAGAGTTCATGAGGGGGGGGTACCGTTACAGAGTCCATGAGGGGGGTGTACCGGTACAGAGTCCATGAGGGGGGTGTACCGTTACAGAGTCCATGAGGGGGGGTACCGTTACAGAGTCCATGAGGGGGGTGTACCGTCAGAGTCCATGAGGGGGGTGTACCGGTACAGAGTCCATGAGGGGGGGGTACCGTTACAGAGTCCATGAGGGGGGGGGGGGGGGGTACCGTTAGAGTCCATGAAGGGGGGGTACCGTTAGAGTCCATGAGGGACGGGTACCGTTACAGAGTCCATGAGGGGCGGGTACCGTTACAGAGTCCATGAGGGGGGGGGTACCGTTAGAGTCCATGAGGGGGGGTACCGTTACAGAGTCCATGAGGGGGGTGTACCGTTAGAGTCCATGAGGGGGGGGGGTACCTTTAGAGTCCATGAGGGGGGGGGGTACCGGTAGAGTTCATGAGGGGGGGGGGGTACCGTTACAGAGTCCATGAGGGGGGGGTACCGTTTCAGAGTCCATGAGGGGGGGGTACCGTTTCAGAGTCCATGAGGGGGGTGTACCGGTACAGAGTCCATGAGGGGGGGGTACCGTTACAGAGTCCATGAGGGGGGGTACCGTTACAGAGTCCATGAGGGGGGGTACCGTTAGAGTCCATGAGGGGCGGGTACCGTTACAGAGTCCATGAGGGGGGGTACCGTTAGAGTCCATGAGGGGCGGGTACCATTACAGAGTCCATGAGGGGGGGGGGGGTACCGTTAGAGTCCATGAGGGGCGGGTACCGTTACAGAGTCCATGAGGGGGGGGGGGGGGGTACCGTTAGAGTCCATGAGGGGGGGGTACCGTTAGAGTCCATGAGGGGGGGGGGGGTACCGTTAGAGTCCATGAGGGGGGGGTACCGTTACAGAGTCCATGAGGGGGGGTACCGTTACAGAGTCCATGAGGGGGGTGTACCGTTAGAGTCCATGAGGGGGGGGTACCGTTAGAGTCCATGAGTGGGGTGTACCGGTACAGAGTCCATGAGGGGGGGGTACCGTTACAGAGTCCATGAGGGGGGGTGCCGTTACAGAGTCCATGAGGAGGGGGGGGGTACCGTTAGAGTCCATGAGGGGCGGGTACCGTTACAGAGTCCATGAGGGGGGGGTACCGTTACAGAGTCCATGAGGGGGGGGGGGGGGGGGTACCGTTAGAGTCTATGAGGGGGGGGGGGTACCGTTACAGAGTCCATGAGGGGGGGGGGGGGGGGGTACCGGTAGAGTCTATGAGGGGGGGGGTACCGTTAGAGTTCATGAGGGGGGGGTACCGTTAGAGTTCATGAGGGGGGGGGTACCGTTACAGAGTCCATGAGGGGGGGGTACCGTTACAGAGTCCATGAGGGGGGTGTACCGTTAGAGTCCATGAGGGGGGTGTACCGTCAGAGTCCATGAGGGGGGTGTACCGGTACAGAGTCCATGAGGGGGGGGTACCGTTACAGAGTCCATGAGGGGGGGTACTGTTACAGAGTCAATGAGGGGGGGGGGTACCGTTACAGAGTCCATGAGGGGGGGGTACCGTTACAGAGTCCATGTTGGGGGGGGGGGGGGGGGGGTGTACCGGTACAGAGTCCGTGAGGGGGGGGTACCGTTACAGAGTCCATGAGGGGGGGGTACCGTTACAGAGTCCATGAGGGGGGTACCGTTACAGAGTCCATGAGGGGGGGGGGGGGGGGTACCGTTACAGAGTCCATGAGGGGGGGGGGGTACCGTTACAGAGTCCATGAGGGGGGGTACCGTTACAGAGTCCATGAGGGGGGGGGGGTACCGTTAGAGAGTCCATGAGGGGGGTGTACCGTTAGAGAGTCCATGAGGGGGGGGCACTGTTACAGAGTCCATGAGGGGGGGTACCGTTACAGAGTCCATGACGGGGGGTACCGTTACAGAGTCCATGACGGGGGGGTACCGTTACAGAGTCCATGAGGGGGGGGTACCGTAACAGAGTCCATGAGGGGGGGGTACCGTTATAGTCCATGAGGGGGCGGTACCGTTACAGAGTCCATGAGGGGGGGGGTACCGTTACAGAGTCCATGACGGGGGGGTACCGTTACAGAGTCCATGAGGGGGGGGTACCGTAACAGAGTCCATGAGGGGGGGGGTACCGTTATAGTCCATGAGGGGGCGGTACCGTTACAGAGTCCATGAGGGGGGGGGTACCGTTACAGAGTCCATGAGGGGGGGTTACCGTTACAGAGTCCATGAGGGGGGGGGTACCGTTACAGAGTCCATGAGGGGGGGGGTACCGTAACAGAGTCCATGAGGGGGGGGGGGGGGTACCGTTACAGAGTCCATGAGGGGGGGGTACCGTTACAGAGTCCATGAGGGGGGGGGGTACCGTAACAGAGTCCATGAGGGGGGGGGGGGTACCGTTACAGAGTCCATGAGGGGGGGGTACCGTTACAGAGTCCATGAGGGGGGGGGGTACCGTTACAGAGTCCATGAGGGGGGGTTACCGTTACAGAGTCCGCGAGGGGGGGGTACCGGTACAGAGTCCATGTGAGGGGGGGGGGGGTGTACCGTTACAGAGTCCATGAGGGGGGGTACCGTTACAGAGTCCATGAGGGGGGGGTACTGTTACAGAGTCCATGTGAGGGGGGGGGGGGGGGGGGTGTACCGGTACAGAGTCCATGAGGGGGGGGTACCGTTACAGAGTCCATGAGGGGGCGGTACCGTTACAGAGTCCATGAGTGGGGGGTACCGTTTGAGTCCATGAGGGGGCGGTACCGTTACAGAGTCCATGAGGGGGGGATACCGTTAGATTCCATGAGGGGGGGGTACCGTTACAGAGTCCATGAGGGGCGGGTACCGTTACAGAGTCCATGAGGGGCGGGTACCGTTACAGAGTCCATGAGGGGGGTGTACCGTTACAGAGTCCATGAGGGGGGGGTACCGTTACAGAGTCCATGAGGGGGGGGTACCGGTACAGAGTCCATGAGGGGCGGGTACCGTTACAGAGTCCATGAGGGGGGGTACCGTTAGAGAGTCCATGAGGGGGGGGTACCGTTAGAGAGTCCATGAGGGGGGGGGTACCGTTAGAGAGTCCATGAGGGGGGGGTACCGTTAGAGAGTCCATGAGGGGGGTGTACCGTTAGAGATTCCATGAGGGGGGGGTACCGTTACAGAGTCCATGAGGGGGGGTACCGTTACAGAGTCCATGACGGGGGGTACCGTTATAGTCCATGAGGGGGCGGTACCGTTACAGAGTCCATGGGGGGGGGGGGGGGGTACCGTAACAGAGTCCATGGGGGGGGGGGGTGTACCGTTACAGAGTCCATGAGGGGGGGGGTACCGTTACAGAGTCCATGAGGGGGGGGGGGGTACCGTTACAGAGTCCATGAGGGGGGGGGGGGGGTACCGTTACAGAGTCCATGAGGGGGGGGTACCGTTATAGTCCATGAGGGGGCGGTACCGTTACAGAGTCCATGAGGGGGGGGTACCGTAACAGAGTCCATGGGGGGGGGGGGGGGGGTGTACCGTTACAGAGTCCATGAGGGGGGGGGGGTTGTACCGTTACAGAGTCCATGAGGGAGGGGGGGTACCGTTACAGAGTCCATGTGAGGGGGGGGGGGGGGTGTACCGTTACAGAGTCCATGAGGGGGGGGTACCGTTACAGAGTCCATGGGGGGGGGGGTACCGTTACAGAGTCCATGAGGGGGGGGTACCGTTACAGAGTCCATGTGAGGGGGGGGGGGGGGGTGTACCGGTACAGAGTCCATGAGGGGGGGTACCGTTACAGAGTCCATGAGGGGGGGGGGGGGGGTACCGTTACAGAGTCCATGAGGGGGGGGTACCGTTAGAGTCCATGAGGGGGCGGTACCGTTACAGAGTCCATGAGGGGGGGGTACCGTTAGAGTCCATGAGGGGGCGGTACCGTTACAGAGTCCATGAGGGGGGGTACCGTTAGAGTCCATGAGGGGGCGGTACCGTTACAGAGTCCATGAGGGGGGGGGGGGGGGGTACCGTTACAGAGTCCATGAGGGGGGGGGGCACCGTTACAGAGTCCATGAGGGGGGGGCACCGTTACAGAGTCCATGAGGGGGGGGAACCGTTACAGAGTCCATGAGGTGGGGGGGGTGTACCGTTACAGAGTCCATGAGGGGTGGGGGGGGGTACTGTTACAGAGTCCATGGGGGGGGGGGTACCGTTACAGAGTCCATGAGGGGGGGGGGGGTACCGTTACAGAGTCCGCGAGGGGGGGGGTACCGTTACAGAGTCCATGTGAGGGGGGGGGGGGTACCGTTACAGAGTCCATGTGAGAGGGGGGTGGGGGGGTGTACCGGTACAGAGTCCATGAGGGGGTGTACCGGTACAGAGTCCATGAGGGGGGGGTACCGGTACAGAGTCCATGAGGGGGGGGTACCGGTACAGAGTCCATGAGGGGGGGTACCGTTACAGAGTCCATGAGGGGGGGGTGCACCGTTACAGAGTCCATGAGGGGGGGGGGGGGGGTACCGTTACAGAGTCCATGTGAGGGGGGTGTATGAGGGGGGGGTACCGTTACAGAGTCCATGAGGGGGGGGTTACCGTTACAGAGTCCATGAGGGGGGGGTGGGGGGGGTACCGTTACAGAGTCCATGAGGGGGGGGGGGTACCGTTACAGAGTCCATGAGGGGGGGGGGGGTACCGTTACAGAGCATGAGGGGGGGGGGGGGGGGGTACCGTTACAGAGTCCGCAAGGGGGGGGTACCGGTACAGAGTCCATGTGAGGGGGGGGGTACCGGTACAGAGTCCATGAGGGGGGGATACCGGTACAGAGTCCATGAGGGGGGGTACCGTTACAGAGTCCATGTGAGGGGGGGGGGGGGGGGGGGGTGTACCGTTACAGAGTCCATGAGGGGGGGGGGTACCGTTACAGAGTTCATGTGAGGGGGGGGGGGGGGGGTGTACCGGTACAGAGTCCGTGAGGGGGGGGTACCGTTACAGAGTCCATGAGGGGGGGAGTACCGTTACAGAGTTCATGTGAGGGGGGGGGGGGGTGTACCGGTACAGAGTCCATGAGGGAGGGGGGATACCGTTACAGAGTCCATGAGGGGGGGGTACCGTTACAGAGTCCATGAGGGGGGGGGGGGGTACCGTTACAGAGTTCATGTGAGGGGGGGGGGGGGTGTACTGGTACAGAGTCCATGAGGGGAGGGTACCGTTACAGAGTCCATGGGGGGGGGGTACCGTTACAGAGTCCATGAGGGGGGGGGTACCGTTACAGAGTCCATGTGAGGGGGGGGGGGGGTGTACCGGTACAGAGTCCATGAGGGGGGGGGGTACCGTTACAAAGTCCATGAGGGGGGGGGTACCGTTACAGAGTCCATGAGGGGGGGTACCGTTACAGAGTCCATGAGGGGGGGGGGGGGTACCGTTACAGAGTCCATGAGGGGGGGGGGGGGGGGGTACCGTTACAGAGTCCATGAGGGGGGGTACCGTTACAGAGTCCATGAGGGGGGTACCGTTACAGAGTCCATGTGAGGGGGGGGGGGGGGTGTACCGGTACAGAGTCCATGAGGGGGGGGTACCGTTACAGAGTCCATGAGGGGGGGGGGGGGGGGGTACCGTTACAGAGTTCATGTGAGGGGGGGGGGGGGGGGGTGTACCGGTACAGAGTCCATGAGGGAGGGGGGGTACCGTTACAGAGTCCATGAGGGGGGGTACCGTTACAGAGTCCATGAGGGGGGGTACCGTTACAGAGTCCATGAGGGGGGTACCGTTACAGAGTCCATGTGAGGGGGGGGGGGGGGGGGTGTACCGGTACAGAGTCCATGAGGGGGGGGTACCGTTACAGAGTCCATGAGGGGGGGTACCGTTACAGAGTCCATGTGAAAGGGGGGGGGGGGGGATGTACCGTTACAGAGTCCATGAGGGGGGGTACCGTTACAGAGTCCATGAGGGGGGTACCGTTACAGAGTCCATGTGAGGGGGGGGGGGGGGGGTGTACCGGTACAGAGTCCATGAGGGGGGGGTACCGTTACAGAGTCCATGAGGGGGGGTACCGTTACAGAGTCCATGTGAGAGGGGGGTACCGTTACAGAGTCCATGTGAAAAGGGGGGGGGGGGGGGATGTACCGGTACAGAGTCCATGTGATGGGGGGAGGGTACCGTTACAGAGTCCATGTGAGGGGGGGTGGGGGGAGGGGGGTGTACCGGTACAGAGTCCATGTGAGGGGGGGGTACCGTTACAGAGT